>NC_082702.1:34344438-34404438 GCF_949987515.2 Delphinus delphis | reverse complement strand
CTCACTTGTCAGCCCATCCAGGGACTCACCCGAGACTTGGGACATGACCATCCTCTTGTGGCCTATTTTTTCCTGTACCACTTCTGCCTCTACCTGTTAGTAAATGCTCAAAGCTTGCTGCTGATTGGCTAGAGAAAGTCCCACATGCCAAGCCCATGGAAAGGTGGATGAATGAAACAAACAAGACCTTCGTGGGATTTCAAGTCTGAGAGAAAGGCAGACATTTAACAAATCATTATCACATTTTAACAATGAGTTGGGTTCAGTTCAAACCATACTAGCTGGGTAAAATGTTTTGCTCCCGGTGTTGGGTGCTGGGCCTGCAGAAACAGAAATAAGCATGGGATAGATAAGGAGGAGACTCCAGGGAAATCAGAAAACTGCACACACAGTATAAACTCCTTAAAGGTTGGGTCACGTATTTCCATCTCACTTAACCCAAGGTGCTTCCTGATAAATGAATACCTGGTAATCAATGACCAAGTATCTGCTTAAAACATTCAAGGTCCAAGAAGATACTATATCTAGAATTTGCCCACTTATTATTTTGTTGTTGTTGTTATTACTTGACTAATTCTTCTCTGTGGGACATCTTCCAGGGGTATTTGTTAACAGACTAAGACACTTAAGGTTTTGAGACTAGTTTATTTTATCTCCTTTAGTTTTAAGATCTAATGGAGCCATGGCTTTTGTCAACCAGCAATTTTCCCACCTTAAGCCCTTAACCCTACTAGCTGATAAGTAATTTCACAGTTCCAGCATAGCTATATCAGCTTGCAATGCAAGAATTTGGATAAATCTAAGACAAAGTGGGCATGAGGTAAGGCAAGAGTCATCATTATTTCACAGGTGTTTGTATTTTTCCTGTTTTCTTGAGACTTGTGAATATATTTACATGACAATTTGAAAATGAAGTTTGGGCCATAATTGTTCCTAGACTGCTAAATACAGGAGGGGGCCAGGGGACTTGCAGAGCTGGTAATGGGAAGCCCGACTGAGCTAACATTTTGACACTGGCTCCTTCTCAGGAGAGGCAAACAGAGAAAAAGAATGGAAAGGAAGCTGTCACTAGGAAACCAAAAAAAAAAAAAAAAAAAGGAAACCTGCAGAGTACCCAACAAGGAGACCGGAAAAAAGAAAGGAGTTAATTAACAAAAAGGTGACATCCCAACACTTGCAAACACAAGTGGGAAGAGCTATATCAAGGAATAGGAAAGAATTAAATACACAGGCAAACTTGGAAATCACATTCTAATATCGCCAAAAATAAGACAAACTCATAAATAGCAATGAAAGCTGTCAAGGAAAGAACTGTCAGCAAACACTAAGCCCCAACGCCACTGTAGCTTTAAAATATGCATCAGTCCTTGCAGACTTTTTCTGTAAGGACCAAGTTGGGTAAAATCCAATTCCTTTTCCATGTCTTGTCTCTTCTATTAAAATTATGTCTAAGACAATGATCTGCCTTAAAGAAATAGAGATATTAGAGACGTTTAGCCCCATTTGTCTTAGCCTATTCTTATTTTGCAGAAGTTGTTTCCCTTCAGGGAGACATCTTTTTTTTTTTTTTTAACATCTTTATTGGAGTATAATTGCTTTACATTGTTGTGTTAGTTTCTGCTATATAACAAAGTGAATCAGCTATATGCATACATATATCCCCAAGGGAGACATCTTTAGCTGAACAACATCTCAGTGCTTGGTGCTGTACAGGTGTCTTCTCACTGAGTCCTGCGGATACTCTTCTGAGGATGACATGCTTATCTCCCTTCTGGAGAGACTCAGAGGCTCTTGCAGGTTAATTAGCTTGTACTCTTGTGCTATAGCTTGTGCACCACGAAACAACAGAGACTAAAGAAAAGGAAAGTTTCCTTTCATTCTGACCATTGAAAAGGTCCAATGAAGTGACAGCTTGCTTTGTGAGGTAGTGAAACTCCTCTCACGTAGGATGTATTGCTGACAAAACCTTGTCAGGGAAACTTTTGAGGAAATTTAAACCTTTGTCCGCTTATTGCAATAGCTGATCTCTGAGGTTCTTCCAAAGGGAAGCGTTTTTTGATTCCATGACACCCAGCACTTAATTACTGCACTTTTACGTTCCATGTCTAACACTGACTAATATTTATTTAATAAGGAAAAAAACACACACACTTGTTTCTCCTTCTACTTCCCCTTGAAATCAAGAAGCAGTTTGACCTGACAACTAAAAAGCTAATCATGTACCTCATTCTAGGCAGAAGTTACAATAGAGCGGAACTGCTGAAAATAGTGATAATAACATGAAAATGTGAACATACTTCAGGAATGTTAGTATTTTATTCACCGCCTCAATATTTGGAATCTGTTGTTAATGCCTTCTTTTGATCTTTGCTATAATTATCATTATTAAACACTCTACAATGTAGCAGGCACCTTTTTGAGTACATTACCTGTATTAATTATTTATACTTCACAGCCCTATAGTGTCAATTCCATTATTATCTGCATTTTACATGAGAAAGTAGAAGTAGAGAGCTGTTTAATATCTTTTCACAGCCACATAGCTAGTAATCAGTGGGACCAGATTAGATGAATGAAGAATCTATACTCATAATCACTTCTGAGTGTTTCTAAAACTTCAGCAGGAATCAGATTCTCCTAGTGAGCCTTTAAAAATACAGAGTGCTAGACCCCATCCCCAGAATTTCTGATTCAATAGGTCTGGGGTGGAAGTCAATACTTCGCATTTCATACAAGTTCTCAGGTGGTATTGCTGCTACTGGTCCGGGACCACATTTAGAAATCTGCTGCCCTATAGGCTGCTGTCCGTTTTACTTAATTTCTCCCATATTCACTTGAAGGGTGACAGACAGCCACTAGTTAGAGAAAAGACTGAAACTAGAGATAAGGAGATGTGTGATAGCAGGGAAGACAGATAAATACTGAACTGTGCTCCCAGAGGAAGTTGTTAAATTGTTATTTTTCTTTTTTTTAAAGAGTTGAGAGGAGTCATTAAAAATATAATTGCTTTTCACATGTGTATTGTTGTCCTTGAGCGTTGTACCCGGAGGAATGTGACGGATTGTCCGGGTGATCCTTCGGAATTTCCTACAATAGTAGGGACTGAAGTGAGACCATAACCCAGGGCTGGGTATAATGAGTACTTTACACAAAAGCATTCTGATTGAGAGAACACGCTGAGTCATTAGACAGGGTCAAGGGTCAAAGGAGGAATCCAGGTGCAAAGGCAAGAGTCATAGTTTAAAATGTGTGATAAATGCACATGTTCACAAACACGTCCGCTCAAACCACAGCAGGAACAGTGGAACTGAAGCAAAGGGGAGAGATAACTGACCACCTGCATGATGGTATATGGCGGGGGAGCTGCTGGTCTAGTGGGACAGGTCCAGGGTCTGGGTTCATATTTCATGTCACAGTCTTTAACACAGTAGTGTCACCGTATGAGTCAGCCTGTTGGTGTTGTGTGTATTGGAGAAGAAAACACCTCTCAGAGAGAAAGTTAACTTGACTCAACCTGGAAATAATTAAAAATAAGGAATCTGAAACTGAGCTACTGAAATTTATCATTTTAAGGCACAGCCACATTGCTTTCCCTTATCCCTATGTTTACAGAACTGAGCGTATCCATCTTATCTCTCCTGGATCATTTCATTCCTAGATTGCAAGCCTGTCAAAGCACTGCAGGATTAGAGTGATAGGTGCTATAGACTCATGTGCAGAGGCAGATGGATTAGGAACACATATCTTTGCAAAGAACCATAAATTTGACAAAATTTGAACAGATCACTGTTTCATGAAAAGAACTGGAAACAGGTTAGTGAAATTAAAGTGAACCAAACTACTCCTCTAATTCCTATTATATTTGGCAATTAAGTAGAATATCCTTAAAATACATAATTAACTGAAAATTGATCTGTTTGACTCAGATGTAAAATATTTGAGAAAGAACTTTGGTTTTAAATCCTCTGGATAACAACAGTAATGAAAAAGAAACAAAATGAATATCAAATAAATGGTGATACCCTTCCATGGGCTAGGATTTTTAAAGTACTACTTTGTTTAATGTTTATGACAGCCTTTTGACATTGCTATTGTTACTGTTATTGTTATTATTAGTATTATTAATGAGTGCACTGATGTTTAAGAACATCAGTGGCAGAATCCAAATGCAAACGTCAAAAATTCAAAGCCAAGATCCAAATTCAAAGTAGTGTTCTTTACTATTTCTCTAGCTAACTTTTAAGGTGGTTGCAAGATTTGGGGGTAAAAATCTGTAAATGCCTAGACAATTCTGGGCACATAGTATTCATTCTGTCAACAATGTCAATTATTATCATCGATTTTCAGAGCTTCACATATTTAATTAATGATACATTGAACCTGACCAAATGTAATAATCCACAAATGACATATTCTCTTCTTTTTCCATCCACTGTGTGCATGAGTAGACATGGATATATATCTATAAATGTATATATGAAAGACATCAGAGAACAAGTCTATGGTGCAATTAAATGAGCGTATATTTTGTTGACAGAATAATAGAAAGCTCTGAATAAGACAAAATAGAATATTTTCTAAGAGGAAAGATTGTATTTGCAATGAAGCTTTGAGATTTTCTTCTTTAAAGATATTTGAAGAAAAATGATAAAATTTATTTAATGAGATTGCATTTATTAAGCAGTTACTATATTCCTAACAATGATATAAACTGAGAGCAAAGGCAATTCAAGGATGATATTCTTTAGTGGGAGAGAGAGAAAACACAATCACAAATTATAGTGTGAAATGCTGTGTAACAGAAATCTTCAGAGGATGCTTAACAGAAGAGAAGTGTCATCTGAAGCAGAGGACGATCAGGGAAGCTTCTCAGAGGAGATGACCCTCAATATGAGACTTTGCAGGGAAAGGGGGAGTTGGTCCAAGAAGGAAAGGACAAAAGAGTCACTTCAGACAGAAGGGCCAGGTTTAAAACATTGAGCATGATAGAGTCTGACTGATTTTTATGTTTTGCAAGAAGCTGTGGACCAATGGAACATTAGCTGGTGCTCCATGAATTTATAACTTCATCATCAAGTTATTGTAGACAAAGTTGAGTGTCTCTTAAGTTAACTAAGCTTTTAAGTGAAGTAAGTTTACATACTCTTCACGTGCAAATGTGAAGTAGATATATTCTTGAGGTGCAGCATGAAATATTTCCAAGTCTTATTTGGCCATGGAATTGTGTTTTTGTTTTTTTTTTCTTTTTGGGCCTCTCTTAGTTCCGGTGACTACAATTGCCTCCCTGGGGAGAATCTGCATTAGATAATTCCTTGAAACATGGTTCTATTCTCAAAAACTAAGATATCCTGAGGCCCTGGAAGGAGCACTGCACTGGGCTGGGAGTCAGAATGTCTGGATTCTAGTCTGCAAATAAAAAACTAATGTCAAATATGAGTCTTTAGACTTCCCTTCTCTGAGTTTGGTTTCATCATTACAAATCAAGTAATTTCTAAGGTCCTTTCTAATGAAGGTACCGCAAGGAGAGCCTCGACTTTGCTACAGTCTTTTCTAGGCATTTGGCAATCCTCCTTGTCAGAAAGTCCTTTTTCTTGAATAATCGACAAGGTTTCTATTAATACCAAATCTGCTGTTGGATTTAAGGCACACTTTTATTGTGGTGTGATTTAAATAGGCCTTTTTGAAAGGTCTCACTCTAATTTATGACTTTTTCACACATTAACCAATTTTAAATAAAATGCTGGACAAATCTGGTCAGTTTTTAGCTTTTGAGTCAAATTATGAAGCCAGGTACAATATTATTATCTGCTGTTCTTAAGGACAATTTTAAATGAGATATCACACTGGAGTAATGTTATGCCTCCCAGAAGAAGAACCTATTTTAATAATGAGATGGAATAAGAAGTTATTCACAGAGAGGAGAATGCAGTTTTATTCTAATATCTCAGACACTTTTTATTTCTGATGTTTTACTTACATCATTCACTGGGGAAATAACCCAGCTCCTGCATCCCTTACACATGTATTTGTAAATCAACACAATACATGACCAACAGCACACGCAATTTCAAACTGAACAAGAATGTGGATTGAGTGGCCAGCGTACCTCTTCATTTAAAACAGGGTTTCTCGGGCTTCCCTGGTGGCACAGTGGTTGAGAGTCTGCCTGCTGATGCAGGGGACACGGGTTCGTGCCCCGGTCCAGGAAGATCCCACATGCCGCGAAGCGGCTGGGCCCATGAGCCATGGCCGCTGAGCCTGCGCGTCCAGAGCCTGTGCTCCGCAACGGGAGAGGCCACAACAGTGAGAGGCCCGCGTACCGCAAAAAAAAAAAAAAGAAAAAACAAAAGCAGCGTTTCTCACCTCAACAGTATTGACATCTTGAGCCAGATGATGCTTTTTTTTTTGGACTGGAGACTGGGGGACACCACTGCTTCTCCCTCTTAGATGCCTCCCCAGATGTGAAAAACAAAAATGTCTCCAGACATTAATCAATGACCTGTTGGGAACAGTATTGCCCCCAGTTGAGAACTACTGATTTAAAAAATATACACATTACATCTAGCTTATATAAGCTCTCTCCCTTTCTTAGTCTCTCTCTCTCTCCCTCCTCCCTCTCTTTCTCACTCAAGTTTTGTAAACCTGCATGGTGTTTTCTTATAGATTCTTTTATATAAAAGAATTTCAAAAAGTGTAAATACTTTTTTCTGGGTTTTATTAGTTAAGTCTTCCATCTGAAGGTTCATTTCCAGAATACAATCGTGAAATGTTTGCATGATTGAGATGAAAACAAGATTTTATCGATTACCTCCTTTTAGCCAGCCGCACTGAATACGGAAGTTAATGTTTCCTTTCAGGTGTCCTTTCAGTGGTGGGGCAGTTGCTACCTGCTGAGGTGGCTCGCTACAGAGTTTGAAAGCTCTGCTTATCAAAGAGCTCCACCTTAGACTGAGCTGAAGTGTGTCCATCATCACTTCAAATGATATGCTCTGACCTGCTACCTCCACCTTTTAACCTGCTTGCCTTTGTGTTGTTTCCCACTGTTCCTGTCAAGGTAGTCTAAACCTTTACCAAAAAGCAAACAAAAAAGCACAAAAAACTTGCCCCTTGATTATTGCAGTCGTTTCTTAACTGGTTTCACTGACTTCTTTTTTGCCACCTCTCAATTCATGAAGCACGCACATGTCCAATTCATCTTGTCTAATGGTCTAATTTTCATTCCCTGCTAAAGGTCTCCCTCACTCTCCAGAATGAAGCTCAAACTCTAACTCAGAGAGGGACCTGAGACAGGCTTTAATGAGTCCAGTGGGCACCCCGTGTGCCCTTTTTCAACTCTCTGGTCTCCAGTTTCCCATCCTTTTACTGCTCTCGTCTTAATGCTTGCTCCCTTCTCTTTGTCTTTGTCATTCTGAGCACTACACAGTGACACCTCTATTCTGATGCTTAGACTGTTCTTATAAAACTGTGCTAACTGGGAATCAAAATCCATCTACTTCATAAATATTTTCTATACTACAGCCCACAGGTTCTATTGTGATTTCTCGTTTTTCTCCACCATCCATATTAACTTTATGCCTTCACCTTCCTCATGTAGAATTCCTGTCTCTCACGTTTTCTTTTCTCTCTCCCACTTTCATTTCCCTATACAAAACTAGTTGCATAATAATTGCAGAGTCAACACCGCTTGATTTAAATCACCACACCGTTCCAATGTCTGGATCTGATGGAAGTCACAGAGAGGAAGAGCCCTTCCTTTCTTGAAGACCAGAAGTGGAAAATTACAGCTTGAAGACAGTGGTTATTTTTAAGGCCCCATCGAGAAAATGTGGCAATGAATGTTAGCTGTCCATTCCTGTGTACAAATGTATATAGCGGTTGCTTTATCAACATAAACATAGGTTGAAAAATGGGTTGCTTTGTTTATTTATATGCACATTTGTTTGTTTTGGAGCTTTTGGAAGAACGACGTTATACAGTTCAACCATTAGCTTGCCATGTGACCTTGTGCAAGTCCTCTGAACTATCTGAACTTTGGGGAGGAAAAAAGGTGATCATAAGATTCCTGAAACCACGTTGAACTGAGCAGCTGCACCTTTTACTCGTCTCAGAACTGTTCAGTAAGCAGTGGCTACCTTCTAACCATCCTCCTTCTTCCTCCTTGAAATTAGTACTTCAGATTTGTTCAAGCATCTATCCCTTACCTCTGTGACTTAGGGGTCAAGACCCAGTCCCAGCTCAGCAGTAAATACTGACTGTTCTAAGTAATGGTAGTGCTCTGATTCTCTTTACGGATCCATTAAATGGGCATGTAACCCTGTGAGAGTCTGCTGAAGGACTTCTGGGTAAGGTTAACTCACTCCTGCTATAAAATCCTACAAAAAGAATAGTCCTTTTTGCCCCTCATTATCTCATGTCTAGACTGGGGACTTGGATCATCTGTGGCTTTCTTGGGACAGTGAGAAGAACTGGCACAAGGGAAAATTCACACACTGTTGATGGTCAAAAAGAGGAAGAGAGAAAAGCTGACATAATGGAGCTGCTGAATCAATACACTGTGAAACCTGCCTGTGGCTGGTGCTCCCCCCCGCAAACACCCCTAGGACCTACTCCCCACTCTTTCTTTCAGTAATACAATTCACTTCAATATTATTAGGCCAACCATTTTCACAGCTAGCTATGACCTTGAGAATGAGTCCTTGGAAACAGTGTGAACAGAACTGACCTGTTTTCAACTTGCACATTACCTCTTTGAAAGGAACTTGCTTGTTCTGTACTTTATTTTGTTCCCCTCTTAGATGGGCTAGAACATATATATGGGTCCAACAGATAAACCCCCAAACATATGGTCACCTTATTTTTGGGAGTCTTTTTTCTTTTTAATTTTTTTGCAGTACGCGGGCCTCTCACTGCTGTGGTCACCTTATTTTTGATAAAGGAGGCAAGAATATATAATGGAGAAAAGACAGCCTCTTCAATAAGTGGTGCTGGGAAAACTGGACAGCTACGTGTAAAAGAATGAAATTAGAACACTCCCTAACACCATACACAAAAATAAACTCAAAATGGATTCAAGACCTAAATGTAAGGCCAGACACTATCAAAGTATGAGGGGAAAACATAGGCAGAACACTCTGTGACATACATCACAGCAAGATCCTTTTTGACCCACCTCCTAGAGAAATGGAAATAAAAACAAACATAAACAAATGGGAACTAATGAACCTTAAAAGCTTTGGCACAGCAAAGGAAACCATACACAAGACCAAAAGACAACCCTCAGAATGGGAGAAAATATTTGCAAATGAAGCAACTGACAAAGGATTAATCTCCAAAATTTACAAGCAGCTCATGCGGCTCAATATCAAAAAAACCAAACAACCCAATCCAAAAATGGGCAGAAGACCTAAATAGACATTTCTCCAAAGAAGATATACAGATTGCCAACAAACACATGAAAGGATGCTCAACATAATTAATCATTAGAGAAATGCAAATCAAAATTACAATGCAATATCACCTCACACCAGTCAGAATGGTCATGATCAAAAAATCTAGAAACAATAAATGCTGGAGAGGGTGTGGAGAAAAGGGAACCCTCTTGCACTGTTGGTGGGAATGTAAACTGATACAGCCACTCTGGAGAATGTATGGAGGTTCCTTAAAAAACTAAAAACAGAACTACCGTACGACCCAGCAATCCCACTACTGGGCATATAACCTCAGAAAACCATAATTCAAAAAGAGTCATGTACCACAATGTTCACTGCAGCTCTATTTACAATAGCCAGGACATGGAGACAACCTAAGTGTCCATCAACAGATGAATGGACAAAGAAGATGTGGCACATATGTATAATGGAATATTACTCAGCCATAAAAAGAAACAAAATTGAGTTATTTGTAGTGAGGTGGATGGACCTTGAGTCTGTCATACAGAGTGAAATAAGTCAGAAAGAGAAAAACAAATACCATATGTTAGCACATATATATGGAATCTAAAAAAAAAAAAGAAAGGTCAGGCAGACCCAGGGGCAGGACAGGAATAAAGATGCAGACCTACTAGAGAATGGACTTGGGGACACAGGGAGTGGGAAGGGTAAGCTGGGACAAAGTGAGAGAGTGGCATGTACATATATACACCAAATGTAAAACCAATAGCCAGTGGGAAGCAGCCGCATAGCACAGGGAGATCAGCTCAGTCCTTTGTGACCACCTAGAGGGGTGGGATAGGGAGGGTGTGAGGGAGGGAGATGCAAGAGGGAAGAGATATGGGGATATATGTATATGTATAGTTGATTCACTTGTTATAAAGCAGAAACTAACACACACACACAAATTATGTTAGTGGGCAGTGAAAACTTACGAGCCACACAAATATGCCCCATCTCATGAAAGGAAAAGTAATATAATGAAAAGAGATGGTTATTAGACTGTAGGAATTAGTCATTCAACTGTTAAAAGAGGAAAGAACATCATGACAAAATTCTGACAAAAGGAAAAGGAACACTATCAGAGTTACTCCACAGGTCTCATTATTTTGCTTCTGTGCTGTTCTGGTAGAGAATCTAGAATCTGAAGTAAGAGGAAACTTCGTAGAATTCGACAATATGGAGAAATAATGACAGAAATGGAAGAGTGAGCAGTCAAGGGAAAGTGCAGTACAATAAGTGAGACTGTCCTAATCACCTCTCATAAGAAAGCAGCATATGTGGTAGAATAAAAGACAAGTAATCACCTTAAAAGATTTGAAGATCTAAAAAGACAGTTAGGAAGCTGAAGCACTAAAGCACAAAACCACTTTTACTGGGTGGCATCTGCCAACATCAGACTCCTGCGCGTTGATGGTTCATTCTTACGAAGTGAGAAATACCAAACGGAAGGCCAGCCTCATCAAAAGTAAGTCTTATAGAAGACCTACTCTTACATTCACTTGAAATTTCAGGGATGGGAAAAAATATACATGTTCCCCCCCGCCCCCTTAAAAAAGTAACCAATGAAAAGAATATTTGGATGCAGAGACCAGCATGAGAAGGGAGGAAACAAAAAATCTTCTTGAGAAGTTTTAGCCACAGTAGAGCTTTCTTCAGGTTTATATGTAATCCAGATGGGACAGCAGGGAACTTCAAGTCATAAACTTGGTTTTAGGTAGTCCCAAAATCACAGTTCCCCCAGATACCCAGCAGGATCAAACCTCTCATCCCTGTATAAAAAGGCATATTGATTCCAGGGTTCAGGAAATTTGCACACTTATTCAAATTCAAGGACCAGTACACAAAGATTAATCAGCCACAGAAGGAAATAAGACAATATGAGTGAAACCAGCAGAAGGGTAATAGGGAGCAGATAACGACTTACACTGAATTTTAACTACTGAAACCATCAAACCAACATTATTTAAAAACAAGAAATTTAAAAAAGACTAACTATATTTTAAAAAATCAACAACAAGCTTGAAAATATATGCACAGAGCAGGAAAATATGAGGTGACATAGCAAACAAGAGATTCTAGACATGAAAAAAATCATTAAATTTAATAATTCACTGGACATGTCTGATGGTAGATTAGGCAAAGCAGAAAACAATTAGCGAACTGGAATATACGTAGATCAGAAGTATCTGGAATCCAGCATGGAAAGAAAAGACAGAGTAAACTCAAAGAGAAGTTGAAACATAGAAAACAGAGTGAGCAAAGTTGGACAATACTAGAAGAAGACATTAAAAATAAGAGCAGAAAGAATATTGAAAAGATCTCAGCTGACAATTTCCAGAGCAAAAAATGATATTAATCCTGTTTTAAAAACCTTAAAGATTTCCAAGCAAAATAATTCAAACTCCACAAACTGACACAGCATAGTAAACCAGTATAGAAAACAGATGAAGAGCAAATCTTAAAAAGAACAAGAGAAAAATAAAACACTGCTGTCAAAGAGGCAGAAGTTTGACACCTAACCTCTCAAAAGGAACATTGGAAGCCTGAGAAAGTGGAATGATATCTTCAATGTAAAAAAACACAGAAAGGGGGCTTCCCTGGTGGCGCGGTGGTTGAGAGTCCGCCTGCCGATGCAGGGGACGCAGGTTCGTGCCCTGGTCCGGGAAGATCCCATATGCCGCGGAGCGGCTGGGACCGTGAGCCGTGGCCGCTGAGCCTGCGCGTCCGGAGTCTGTGCTCTGCAACGGGAGAGGCCACAACAGTGAGAGGCCCGCGTACCGCAAAAAAAAAAAAAACAAAAAACCCCCACAAAACACAGAAAAGGACTTCCCTGGTGGTCCAGTGGTAAAGAATCACATTCTAATGCAGGAGGATGCGGATGTGATCCCTGGTCAGGGAACTAAGATCCCACATGCCACGGGGCAACTAAGCCCACTCACCACAGCTACTGAGCTTGCATACCTCAACTAGAGAGCCTGCATGCTGCAAACTACAGAGCCCATGCGCTCTGGACCCCGCGCGCCACAAATAGAGAGAGAAAACCCGCATGCCACAACTAGAGAGAAGCCTGTGTGCCACAACGAAGAGCCAGCGCCACAACAAAAGATCCTGCACACCTCAATGAAGACCCTGCATGCCACAACTAAGACCCAACACAACCAGAAAAAAAAGAAAAGAAAGAAATACTTTAAAAAATTTTAAAAACACAGAAAGCAAAACAGCAAGCACCCACTTAGAACTCGAGTCTCAGTAAAATTATTCTTCAGAAGGAAAGACATTTAAGACACACACACACAAAATGAGTATTCACCATCCTCAGACCTACACTAAAGGTAATTCTAAAAAATGTGCTTTAGTCAGGCAGAAAATGATCCCAGATGAAAGAGTATCCGAATGGAACAAAGATTAGATAATTAATGTGTATATAAATATCAACTATTACAGCAAAATAATAACATTTTGTGGGATATAAATTAATTATAATTAAATACACAAAAGCAATGCCACATAATTTAGGAGAAAAACAAAAGATTCAAATTATACAAAATTTCCATGTTATTCAGGAGGGAAATAATGGCCTTAATTGACTTTAGAATTTAATAAATTAAGGATGCATATTTAATTTGTGGATTAGTCACTGAAAGTTCAGAATTAGAGGGCATTAATACCACACTAGTAAAGGGAAAACCAAATGAAGTCCTTTTCAATCAATCAAAATCAAATGAGAGGGCAAGAGAGGGGAGAGAAAGAAAGTGAAAGCCTAGAATAGGTCAAATAAATAGCGCACAGTATCCAAATAGATTAATGATTCTCTTAATTATAAATATACAAGCTCTTCCACTTAAGGAATAAAGAGTGATAATAGAAGAAAAGGCATACCAGGCACACAAAAATAGATCATGCATCACCAGCAGAACCTCTTCAAAAGAAATTCTAAAGCAAGTTTTTCAAGCAGAAGAAAAGATATTTCAGATAAGAGGTCTGAGATAGAAGAAGAAATAAAGAAGAAAGCAAGTTACACATACGTTAGTAAATTTAAGTAAACATTAAATACATAAAATAATAGCAATATGGAAACAATCTGACTAAGCAAAGAACAAGGATAATAAATTAAAATAATGAATTGTAGAAACGATGTTAAAGTGTTCCAACCTCACGATATTAGCTGGGAGAAGTTCCTGGTATGTTCAGATAAGGCCTTGTCTCATATCCTGTGCCTTTGTTGATGCTAAGCTCTCAGCCTGGTTGTCTCTTTCCTTCTTGACTCCAGTTATTAAAGTACTAACTCAAGCCTTTGCTCAGATGACATATCATTCTAAATTGCGCAAAATGCCTTCTTCCCCAATCCCGTAATCCCATGCGTTAAATTCTTTTTTCACACAGATTGTTCCTGACTTATATTGTTTGCAGGGACTATTGGGATGCAAGTAACTATTTTTCAAAATGCTTAGTATTTCTCATAGGAGTGAATGCATCCATGTACAAATGGAGGGATGAACATTTAGAAATAAATCCTTGGTCCAAATGGACTTCAGTAGCATAAACATGTGTCATCAATGCCTCCTAGAGGCTTTATTGTTATCTCGTCAGGTAAATTCACACACCTAAAGAATCCACACTTAAATACATGTGCTGAAGTCTTTAGTAAACTTACTTACTGCAAAAATATGTAGCAGGCAAAAGCACAGCATTGATACTGTTTTTATACAGAGGTTCCAAGAACAAAGAGGTTTTATGGCTTCAAAAAATGCAAATTAAGAAATATAGAAACGCTCAAACCTACCATCCTCTCACTAAACTTTCTGGAGCTCAAAACAATAGGTTTTATCTTGGATTTGGTTTCAAAGGAGTGCTTAGGCTAGCTTTTGTGTAATTCAGCGTCCTTGTTTATTCCTAATGGAAATTTAGAAAATGCCCATTTTGTCTGTGTAATGTCTTCGTCTTTTTAACTCTCGAATAGATGCTAAAGAGAATAAAAGAACACTAAATTTTCAAAACCATAAACAAAATTTCTAACCGTAAGTCAAATGTAATTAGTATTCAAACACTGAATCCCATCTAATGAGGTCATATGGAATAATACTCCTGGTTCTTTCAATCTAATCCTTAAAGAAGACTGTTAATGAGAAAAATATAATACAAATTAACCAAAGTGAAAGGATGAATTTAGGACCTCCTTCAGGCTTTATTCAAGAATGATTTTCTGAGAAGTTCTGAAACCTTTGGAATAGAGAAGCTGACAAAAGAAGGAGGCCTATGAAAGGTAAAAATAATTATGGAGGTAACCGGCAAAAGAGAAGATGAATGATGACTAGCAAATCAGTAGAATACAAAGCACCTAAAGCTTAAAAAGGACAAGTCATGAAGGAATATTTTCTTTTGACTTCATTGGAAGCACTTCCTGCACAGACCCTATTTTGAGTGCAGTCACCAGAACTGAGTTTACAGGAATTTCAATATTAATTGGGCTATTGCTTAGTTTGAAAATATGTATCACACACTACACTTAGCACTACAAGATAATGACTCAAGATGATTCTCTTAAGAATAGTTTCCTTTAAAATTAAACCTAAACTAACAATAAGTATCTCATTTGCTAATTGCTACTTCTTAGACATGCCCTATTAAAATACATCTTGAACCTCTTTCAAACTGCTCAGCTTATACTGAGTCATCAGGACAACCTGAACTGTTGAGACATAGAGGGGTTTTTGAATAAATCAATGCTGAAAAAGAAGTATTTATTTTGTTCCTAATTTTTAATCTATTTTCTGCCTGTCATGCATGCCTATATTAGAGAGAATTGCAGAGAAGCAGCAAAATGATTGTTATCAAATAACTCCCTGATCAACACTTTTAATTTTCTAAAACAACATGCATCATCAACATCAAAATAACAACAATAATAAAAATAACATGGATGGTAATTATTAATAAAAATTATCATTATATTAAAATCAGACTGATTTACTAGATTCTAATTACTTCTTCTATTACCTTATTACACGTTACTTTATAAAAATTTTTGCCATAAATCTTGTGATGCCTTATTCATGGGTAAAGCATAAGTAATTGTTGTCTGGTATACGATTTTTGAAATATCTTCTTTCAACACATATAGAGACAACTAGGGGATTACTGGTCAATACGCAGTCTCAAAAGACAAATGAATTTGAAATTTCTCCAGGGATGGAAACACTAAAACAATCTCACTGATAACTGAATATTAATAGATCTTTCACTAAACCAAAACACCACAATAATCTCAATATATATTTGTACTACATAAACCATGAAATGCTTAAAGGAAACAGATATATTTTGCAATTTTGAAAGTGAAAGGGTTAGACCTTGACTTAATGGTTCAGAAATCATGGGTTTTACAAATTAATTTCCTTCCTCAAATTTCAGGTATGAGCTCCCTCAACTGCTTCTCATGGTGTTGCTCATGACAATGCTGATTATTCCACTGGTAACTGGGTAAGAGCTAAATGCTAAGTACGGCACTAACTCTTCCTAGGAATTTCCTAGGAACAATGATGCCCAAACCAAATCTTAAGATTTATTTTCCCATTCCCTGAGGAATGAATCTACATGATGTAAACAACAAGAGCAAAAATAACCATAACCATTCCAACTATTATTTATTAGGTATTAACTATATGCCGAATAACATCATAAATTTTTCACAACAATTTTCCAATTAAATTTTAGGGTTTCTTTTTTTCCTTCCTTCCTTCCTTCCTTCCTTCCCTCCTTCCCTCCTTCCCTCCTTCCTTCCTTCTATAGCCAGGAAGACTAAGATTAAGGCTATATTAATGAACAAGAGTTCCTGTTCTCATGAAACATACATTCCTTTGCAAAGAGTGAGGCATGACAGAAGACAAAATATAAATCAATGAATACATAAATAAAGAAAAGCATAAATACCTAAATTCACTTAGTGTATAAAGACTGGTAAGTCAACACTCTTTAGAAATTTGCCGGTAAGCACCTATCTGTGAAGGTATGTGTGAAGGGGTCATTCTTTTTTTTTTTTTTCATTTTCATTTTTTTTTAACATCTTTATTGGAGTACAATTGCTTTACAGTGGTGTGTTAGTTTCTGCTTTATAACAAAGTGAATCAGTTATACATATACATATGTTCCCATATCTCTTCCCTCTTGCGTCTGCCTCCCTCCCACCCTCCCTATCCCACCCCTCGAGGTGGTCACAAAGCACCGAGCTCATCTCCCTGTACTATGCGTCTGCTTCCCACTATCTATTTTACGTTTGGTAGTGTATATATGTCCATGCCACTCTCTCACTTTGTCACAGCTTACCCTTCCCCCTCCCCATATCCTCAAGCCCATTCTCTAGTAGGTCTGTGTCTTTATTCCTGTCTTACTCCTAGGTTCTTCATGACTTTTGTTTTTTCTTAGATTCCACATATATGTGTTAGCATATGGTATTTGTTTTTCTCTTTCTGACTTACTTCACTCTGTATGAAAGACTCTAGGTCCATCCACCTCACTACAAATAACTCAATTTCGTTTCTTTTTATGGCTGAGTAATATTCCATTGTATATATGTGCCACATCTTCTTTATCCATTCATCTGATGATGGACACTTAGGTTGCTTCCATGTCCTGGCAATTGTAAATAGAGCTGCAATGAACATTTGGTGCATGACTCTTTTTGAATTATCGTTTTCTCAGAGTATATGCCCAGTAGTGGGATTGCTGGGTCGTATGGTAGTTCTATTTTCAGTTTTTTTAAGGAACCTCCATAGTGTTCTCCATAGTGGCTGTATCAATTTACATTCCCACCAACAGTGCAAGAGGGTTCCCTTTTCTCCACACCCTCTCCAGCATTTATTGTTTCTAGATTTTTTGATGATGGCCATTCTGACCGGTGTGAGATGATATCTCATTGTAGTTTTAATTTGCATTTCTCTAATGATTAATGATGTTGAACATTCTTTAAGATTCAGGCAGAAATGTTTTATCACTTGGTGTTCCAAACAGAGCTGGGAACAATCTCTAATCTGTATTTCTGGAAACCTAACTTGAAGGACCAGTTGAGGGTTAGGGAGTTACTGAAGTTTAAATCTAGGACAAAACCCCAGAGTTTTGGACTGCTTATATTCTTTTCACAACACAAAGCTGATCTTTTACTTTGCCAAAATTAAAAGGATTTGAAAATATGTGTCTGGAATTGATTTAAGCTCACGGGACTAGAAAATAACATTCTCTCAGTTTTACAAATATGAATATGTTTATAACATTGATTCAAAAGCAGATGATCTATGTCTAGAAAATTTATATCTCCACAGATTGCAAACCCAATATAAATTTATGGATAAAAACTATCATTGGGATAAAATATTGTACAAGTCTTTTTTTGCACATATTGTAATTCAAAAAAGAAGCCAGATTGCTTGGAACTTCAAGTATTGATGTTTTAATGAGTAGACTATTTTCTCTAGTGGAGCACATCCAATTAAATTTAGTATTCAGTCATTCGCTAAAGGGACAGTCTGCAGCTTCTAAATGATTCTACTTCTCCTTTGCTTTGCCCTCCATTCCCGGATGCCAGTTTGATGACTTGTTTTCTAAGCACTGAATATCTCACTGGAATACACATTCCTGGAAGAAAATTCCAGAGCAGACCATATTTAGTAGCACTCCTAGTTTTTCTCAGATCTTCCTAGCCCTTCCTTTTTATTTACCTTTCCTCAGGTTTTAAACATTCAAATTCCTCAGGACTCAATCTTACCCTCTCTTTGTTTCATTCACTGATTTGGTTATTCATACATCGAATACTTATTCAGCACCTATTACGTGCCAGGCACTCTGCTAGGGACTAGTGAACACCAGTAAATGAGGCAAAGATCTCCATCTTCCTGGCATTTTACAATTTATTGTGGGGAATAAGAGTTAAAAAGTAAATGACTAAATATAAAATGAACTATACATATAGACAGCATTGCTGTGAAGCAGAAAATAGCGGATAAGATAAAATGGGGAGAGGAGTCTTCATTTTGGCTAGGGCAGTTATAAAGGGCATTTGTGAGGAGGTAATATTTGCAGAGACCTGAATGAATGGGAAGCGAGACACAGAAAGATGTTGAGAAGTTACGTTCCACATAGAGGTAACAGAACATGTACATTTCTATGGCACGATGGGTAGAACATGTTCCAGCAGTGACGATGCTTCTGAGGAAGATTAAGCAAAGAAGAGAAGGGTTGAGGATGCACTCAGGAAGGTAGAGAGGGCAAGAAGAGAAGGTGAGCAGCCCCCAGGGCAAGGTCTGGAATTAATTCTGGTGTGCTGATAATGGCACGCCACTAGAGGGTTCTGAACAGGAGAATGATGCACTCTGATTTCCAATTTTAAAAGAAGGAGTTAAGGTAGAGAACACATGCTAGGAAGAACGTTATTTCAACCATCTAGAAGAGAAATCATTGTGGTTTAGACTAGGGTATTTATTCTGAAGCTAGGAAACCTGGTCAGTTGGCGATCAATTAGAGCCTAAGGGACTCGACTTTGGACTGGATCAAGTATCTGTGAGAGAGTGATGAAAGATGAATTGGGTATGTTTGGCCCGAGAAGTGGTGATTATTGAAATGGGACGAACCTGACAAAAAATAGGATTCTGGGGTTAAGGAGGTAGGAGCAGGCCTTCATGCAGAAATCAAGATATCTTCATTCTTTTTGAACTGGTTAAATTTCAGATACATATTTAATATCTACATGGAAACATGAGACAGACAATGGATCTACAAATTTGATGATCAGAGGAGAGGACTATACCCTCTTCCCTACTGAATTCTACTTGGCCTCACTAGTAAGACTTCTTTAGGTTCACTTCCTTTGGAATGAAACAATGGCCAGTGGCTTGGCCCTTAAGTTTGGACATTCTAAGAGCCTTGTCTCAGAGTTAAAAAATTTATGGGATGATAAAATATGTAAGCCCAGCGTTCTATACTGAGGAAGTAAGAACTGGGAGGGAACTTTTTCTGAGTATTGAAGCCCCCAACTGTAAGCTGATGGGATACATAGATGGCCCATAAAGTCCAGTCAAGTGACTTCTTGATAGAAGATATTTGTTCAAATTGCCCTCTGCCATTTCCTTAGAAATCATAGACTCCCCTAGAAAGAAATTCATCAGAGTTCACACCAAAACTTTCATATGTCTATAATCCAAATATTCATGAGAATGCCTCTACACCCTAGAGAATTTCTTATTCAAAATGCTGTAGGTAAGTATAAAATGTAATACAGTAAGATTAAACTTATTATTTATTCTCTTTCTTCTTATTATTCAATTTTTTATAAACATTTATATACTTGGGATTGGAGGGTATTTCAAGTATATTTACCACAGCCAAGTTAATGCCTTTTAAGCCTAGAAGTGAAGAGAAAAATGATACGATTTGGAAGGTGTGGGTGAACTAAGGGCGGGCAGACTGTTGCAGTAACTCCAGGTGGGACAAGGAAAAAACAGATTTTGTAGATCAAAAGCACTTCCGGAGCCTGATGTGTTTTGAAAGCTTCCTGCAAAGCAGTTTTAATATAATCCATCAGTAGTATAATTACAGCAGAATCTGCAACACAATAAAATAAACCTATAAACCTTAATCCATTTCCATACAAATGCCCTTGCTAATGAAATCAGGAAAATGAATAAGAACTATGTACAATGGCAGGCTGTGCTCAAAAAAGCCTTCAGTTCCACACAAGTGCTCCATAGGTCTCTAAAATATTATGCCATTTATGCAATTACAATCAGCTACTATTCTTAGGGGTTAAAGGTCCCAGTAAAATAAATGGAGATACTGCTTCAGTAAAGATGGTTCAATCAATCTGGAAATGTTTCTGCTTTTTCAGGAGGATGACATACTCTGATCTGTATAGCAGACAATGGAGTTTCATTAAAAATCCTGATTTCACAACTCATTATGTGATTGTCACATGAATGCCTCCTGTCCCAATCTTGATGGTCTGGGCTTTGCATTACTCTGGGGGTAGCGGCCACTGTATCTCACTGAAAAGCGGAGACAGAACCAGCATTTCATGTTAGTTCTGAGAGCAGTGATTGGGAGAATTGTAAAGAATGCAAATTTCCTGATCAAAATGATAATTCTTTCAGGAAATAACAGCATCCAAAAGCAGGACCAACGGGGTAGATTGATGCATGGAAGAATAAGGAGAAAAAGCAATACAAATAATGAGAGCCCAGCTTTTGAATATGTTGTGCATCATTACAGACACACTGAAAATCATCACATCCTCCCTGGAAGGTGTGAGACTTTCCACATCCAGCTCCAACCATGGCCCAAGTCCATTTAATGCTAGCTTGCTCAAGGCAAAATACTTCCCTTCACATAGAGGTTGATATTCAATAGAAGTATGCATCTATGTTTGCTCACACTAAATGACTGCACATGGGAGGCATTTTGGTCCCTGGATAGTTATGTCTTCGGCAGCTGACCAATTCTTCCTTATAAGGCTCGATTAAATGAAGGGAGGACAGGTTGGCTAGAAGAAAACCCAGACACTTTGAGAGGGCAGCTGAGGATGTATAAAGCTGGGGAAAGAGCATTAAATAACAATCTTAATATTGAGGCAGGAATTAAAAAGGGAGAGAAAACATTTCATAAGTAGGAATGGACAAAAACATAATATAAAATATGGATTCAAGGAAGTTATTCAGACCCAATGCTATATTTCCCGCTATATGCCATCTAGAGTAAGACAGAGACAGCAGCTGAAGGTGATTATGTAGAATGTGTCCACAACTGGAACATAATTCTAAACCCAAGACAAACCCTTTTCTGAAAGCAGTTTTCACAGTATTTACAAGGTGGCGAAAACAGGGCAAGGATTTATTCAGGAGATGTAAATTTCCTACCCCAATGAAGCCTAGGATACTTTTCACACCAGACAAGAATACTGATGCATTTTTCTCTTCTTAGTAAGAGTTTTGAACTGTGAGGTTCCTGATGGTGCAGCTACTTCCTTGGATTGTGAGGGATCTTGGCATTAAGAACATCCCCATCTATAGAATACTTTGGGAGTTAACAATAAGGCACTCATTTCTCAAGACCATTTGCTACCACATTCAGAAAACTCTTGTATCAAACACACACATCTATAATACGTACAATGTGAGATGTGGCGCCCAGTATCTGACAGCTCTGCTGGGCAATTTGGAAGATTCTATGCTCAAAGCCATGCACTTACAATCAGCATGGAAAATGTAAGTTTGAAAAGATGGTTTATAACCTGGACATTCAAGATAAAAAAGAGGCGGGTAATGGATGACCCAAGTTCAGAAACTAAGGTCAAGAAGCAGGGGTCTACCTCTGCCACAGGTGGACCACTATATTCATTTTGACAACCTCTCTTCATCTTTAATAATTGTCTGGATACCTGAAGGACTATCTTGCTATGTAATGCCCATGATGTCAAAAACATTCTCTCCCATCTTGCTTATCTACATGGAACTCTGCCTCCTCCTAAAAAATTATTCAACCATTAGCTCTTTTTTCCTCCTTGATTTCCATAGGGAAATAATCATGCTTTTAGCTTGGTCGCTTTTTACAATGTATGTATATCTTTCAGATGCTTATATATGGTGGTGACTTTACCAAATGGAGTTGCTCATTAACCTGGCTTCTATCTTACTGATCTTTGTCTGCTCAGCATTTAGTGCTGTTCTTGGAAGTTAGAGGATTCTCAGGAAATTTACATTAAATGTATCTTGAGGTGGACCACATAATACAAATACCAATCACTTTTCAAACCCCATTTGTGGGACTTCCCTGGCGGCCCAGTGGTTAAGACTTCGCCTTCCAATGCAGAGGGTGCCGGTTCAGTCCCTGGTGGGGGAGCTAGGATCCCACATGCCTCGTGGCCAAGAAACCGAGCCGTAAAACTGAAGCGATATTGTAACAAATTCAATAAAGGCTCTAAAAAACTGGTCCACATCAAAAAAAAAAAAAAATCTTAAAAATAAATAAATAAAACCCCATTTGTGATATTCACAAGGATGCAAAGACAAAACTGCTTTTTTGATCAATGAACCAGACTCATTCGGCAACTTCATATTCGATAATCCTGATCATTCATGGTTGGTACTACTTGTGATTCTGTCTTTTCTCTAGTTCATGCTCACTGGGTGATTTCCCTAATGCCTAAACTTCACCGTAGTCTTCTCTCTATATACTTTACCTTGAAAATGTCTCAGCAAGAAAGACTGTTAAGAATGTCATAAAAAATAAAGTATCGTATTACATTCTCAAGGAATTTTTATTCCTGTGACATAAACAGAGCCAGTCTCTCTCCCTCATGAAAGGCTGTCTTCTCTTAAGGATATTTTCACAAATGTCAATTCGGCTATTAACTTTTCAGTTAGAAATATGCTGTATTAAATAAAAATTGCAACAGTAATACTAATGCTACTAATAGTATACGTTTACATTCATGGAATTAGTCAGTTCAAATGCAAAAACCGAACAAATAGACAAATAAAAACACCAGTTGCAGGGCCAAGTGAGAAACACAGAAGAGCAGCTAAGTTTTCAATTTGTCTAGGGCTAGAGGCTCAAGATTTCCCTGGGAACAAGCTTTGTTACTGAGTTATTCTATCATGTTAATTGAGTATCTACAGTGATTGAGTATCTACAGTGAAGTTAGATCTACAAGCTTTGTTACTGAGTTATTCTATCATGTTAATTGAGTATCTACAGTGATTGAGTATCTACAGTGAAGTTAGATCTACATGTGGTTAGATTTCTACACAGTATCCTTCATTCAAAGTGTAACATTTTGTGTCTCCTGATGTTACTGAGAGATACTTTATAGTAGAAGAGTTCAAGACACTTTTGTGACCGTCCTTAAAACAAGGAGGTTGGCTAGATACCATCCACTGTTTTCTAACACTAACACTTTTAAAGTTCTAAACTGTGGCACATAACGTACTTAATTGTGAGAGTGAACAGTGTATTGAAATCAGAATCACCCTAAAGTTTGAATTATCATAATAGTGCTTGCTGGAATACTTCTTATCTATATCATCAGTTAAACACATTTTTTCATTTTTACATGGAAGTCTGTGTTCTTTCCTACAAATGCTACATTTCCTTTCTGGAAGGGTGGATAATATTACAAGTAATGGTCAATGACCTCAGAAGGCTGCCTTTAAAGACACTTAAAAAATTAGCCTGCACTCGGAGTTCCTTCACATATTTATATTTATGGTTCCTGCATAATAGAGTACTAATAATTAATCCAGAACAACTGATCTCCTCGCAACTCTGCCAGCACAGCACTCTTGTTAAAAACAGAGCCATCAAAAAGTGAGAACTTTATATGTCCACAAGGGATATCAATTACGCTTTCCAGCTGTACTTCTTAAACTTTGTTGAAATATGTGGATATTACCTTTTACTACTGATTGGGCAAAAAATGTTATTTATTTAAGTATAAGGATTATTTGAGTTGAAAAGTATAAAAAGCATTTTTCTAGAACATACCTAAAGATTTATCATATTCTCACTATAAATACATGATCACATACACATTCAGTCACGGATTTAAAAGATATTAACTGAGAACTGATTATATGCCTGGCACAGTAATAAGCTTTACAGATATACCGGTAAGCATGATGCAATACATTTCTTTAAGGAATATATGAGAGATAAGGCAAACAATTGATATTGTTTATTAAAGAGACATTTTGTGTGTGCGTGCATGTGCATGAATGCTCACCTGAATATGTGTGTACAGTTTTCCCCCAAGGGTGCATGCCTGCTGTGTACTAATGACATAGTGGAAGATTCTTCTGTCATATGGCCTGCGTTTGATCCCATAACTCCATCCTGAATAGCTAAATGTCATTTGCTTAGTAATCCACTTTGGAACCTAATCTGACATGCAGACTATGAGGATGGCTAACCAGTGTCATTTTGCCTGTGGAAATTCCTTTATGTAACATGTGAATTTCATGCTTTATACTGATGATTTGACCAAACTATCTTTAACAGCACCAATATATGTATGCATTCTTTTTTACCATCTTTTCTCTGTGAAACTCCTTGCACAACATTAGAAACTTCTCACATTTCAGCACTAATGTGTGTCTCCTCACAACTTCGTTTGCTCTGGCAGGAAAGACATCCTTGTTATGGAGCCACTAGGGTCACTAAAAACAGTTCCTCATGTCATACCAAAGCGTTGCTTATCCATCTAGGGAGCTTCATAACAATTGCTTAAAAATTGAAGAAAATATGAATGATGACAGCTAGAATGCCAGTTGCTCATTTCTTACTACATAATAGGCATAATGCAGAATATCCAGGAATCTAACTTGAATAACAAAAGAACTAAAACCTACAGTGCTCAACAGTTTACAATGTTTTTAAAGAGACCGCTAATGCCTTTACCCACGAGTAGACAACTTTTGATGAGGGCAACCTAAGATCTGTTTAGAATCAATAATGTCTGTTACTTTCCTCTTTGAATATGAAGTTTGTAAATGTAGAACAATCGCTAAAAGTCACATCCATTACACATGAATATAGAGTAGCTGATGCCCTGAATCTGTCCCCCTCCTCCCATCCCTGAAACAGCTCGCTTGAGCATGAAAGTCAATTTACATTTTTTTTCAATTTGAGAAATGGAATTTTCATTTCGTGTCATATTCATGAAAAAACTCATATATAACTCAGCAGGGTATTCACATGTGCTTAGAAACAATATTAGGTATGGGAATTACCTTTTGTACCATAAAGACAAAATTACTTACTGAGAAATAAGATTTTAAAGGATCTTCAGGAAGCAAAGGAGAAAAAAATAAGATACAGAAATTCATCTGAGACTGAAACTATTGTATTGTTCATCTGCAGGCTCCTCATTCCTCCTGTATCAATTTTACATCCTACTTAGATGCTTTTCTCTCCCAGGAGCTTCAGAGGCTGTTAGATTTTAATGAAGACATGTTGTGGAGGGAGCCATGGGACTAGAATTATGAGTTCAAATCCTGCAAACTATTTCTCAGGTACAAAAGCATGGCAAATTTGATATAAAGGGATTATACATACACGTGCAGTTAAAGCAAATTTACTTAATATGACACCCAAAACATTTTCTATGTTAACATAAAATCTTCAAATTATAATTCTAATGGCTGCATAATATTTTATAAAGTGGATGTACTGCTTAACTAATTCCCAGAGACATTCATATTTTCTCCCCTATTTTGTACTGTAGTAAAAACATGCTACCCTGAACTTCTTTGCATTTCAGTGTTTCTTCTTTCCTCACACTCTTTCTGTATTCAGAATATTTCTCTTGGTTTATATTCACAGAAGCATATTTATTAGGTCAAAATTTGTAAAGTTTTTTAAGCTCTGGCTTTATATAGCCAAATTGCTTACTAAATGAATTACAAAAATATAGCTTTATGAAACAGTGATTATTTCACTCTGTCTTTGCAAGTACTGGCTATCATTTTTAAGCTTAAGTTAAACTAAATTGTAAACAACATGACTGGTGTATGTGGGTGGTGATACTGTAAAAACAGAACCAAAGTCTGGATTTCTCAGTAATTCATTCACCTTTACTGAAATCTTGGTAAAACCTGGTTAGAATAGGAAAAAAAATCCTGAAAGAGCTTCAAGCAAACGTCTAGAACTTTTTTTTTTCTCACCAGCTTCAATGAGTTTTAACAGACAAATAAATTGTAATATATTTAAAATGTGCAACGCGATGCTTTGATATGCGTGTGTGTGCCGTGAAATGATTTCCACAATTTTTCTTCTCTGCAGCTTAAGATGGAGGCGTATACTGAGGACAAACATCTAAGAGATCATTTGATCATTTGGGGCTGCCTTTGCCTTTTAAACTTGTTTTTCTAATCCAAGGAAGTAATATCATAAAGAATGTTAGGAACCGAATACAATGCAAGAAGCATCTCTGAGTTTGTCAGGATGTAATACGTACATACTTAATTTTTAAAAGCTTGAAAATCAGTTATCTCTACAACTGTCATGTGTTTATGCAGTATTTCATATATTCCCTACAGTTTTAGCATATATAGCCACGAATGTGTCTTCATGACAATAAAATGTGTATTCATGACAATAAAATATCTGCTTAAACATCAATATACACACATATGCAAACTCAGCATGGTTTGGTGGAATAAATGCATGCTTTGGCATTATACAAATCTTAATTTAAAATATGGTCCTGCCAGATTACCAGATTTTTGATTCTGACAGAATTCTTTAACCTTTCTAAAACTATGTGTTAAAATTTCTAGGACATCATGGGTACGTAATAAAAGGAGATAAAGCATGAAGAGTGGGCCAGATAATTCAACTGACATGTCTTATAGCTACTGAGTGACCGCTGCACTCCAGGTCCAAGAAGAACTCTACCGTTGATGCAGGACAGTTGTACTTATGGGATTTGGATTCAACACAGTGATGATGACATATCTCTGAACTTAATTGTCACAAATGTAGGCAAATGCAAATGTTAACAGTCCTGGAATTAAAATGCAGTTGGAGGCTACTAAAAAAATAAGCAATATAATTAGCAACTCTTCCAAACAGGATTCCACAGTTGCCACGCCACATATTTCTGGGCACTATTTCAGCCATTAACAATGAGATCACTGATGCATTCTTTGGACAAACTGGCAGGTGAGGCTGACAAATATGATTACGTTGAGAAAGTAAGGTCTTAATTCTCAAGGAAGGTATTTCAGAGAGTTTGACATAAGGAGAAGAGAAAACGGTTCAGCTGAAGGGGACAATGGGGAAATGAAATAGTGAAGATGCCATTTGTTCATATACCTGCCATTCTCAAAATCTAGGGGCCAGCTGGGATTGACTGGGTCTAGAAGTCTCTTCATCTATAGTATGTGAGTCTGCCATGTCTCTCACACAAACTTTCTCCTCGCTAGAAGAAAAATATTAATCACGAATAGAAGACATGAAGTGGTCTCTGTCTGCTAGCCTAAAAGCACTATCTAAAATTTTAAAATACACTGAAGAGAAATTGAAAACAAACCATCCAAATGTATTTATTTGATGGCTCCAGTCAAATGTTAGAAGGCCTTCATTCATTCATTCGATCTTTATTGAAGGGCTACTATGTACCTGTTATTAGTCATTCAGAGATGACATGTGACCCTCAAGGAATCTCATGGTCTAGTAGGGGAGATCAACAAGATAAAAAGAAGCCCAAAGCAGTGAAATGAATACTATGATGGATGGTTTTAAAAAATGCCAATGGAAGCAGTTTAGTAACTCTCACTGGACTTTCCACTTTATGCACAACTGAAGAAGATTTTAATCAACATTTACCAAGCCCCTTACATTTGTAAGGAAAGTAGAGTCTCTTTGCTGGGGATAGCAAGTAACCAACCCCACACCTAAGAATGCTGTAGACATGAGGGAGAGACAGAGGTAATGCATTAATTATTAAAACATTTTGTATTATATTTTACAGATATGTGAAAAACACGTATTTAAAAAAAAGAGACTCCCTTTCAGTTTTCTTCATTGGATCCTGTGTGGAGTCATGCCGTGATTCTGGTATCTCTCTGCTTAACTTTGCCCTATTTGCCAATGATATTGTTCAAATATTGTGTCCAGAACCGAACGTGATACTCTACAGGAGACCTTGATATCCCTATATGCAAAGGAGATGTAGTAGAAGAAAGAGACAGTGATGACAGGTTGATGACAACCCTGCATAAGCTGATCCAGGGTGGTTTACTGTGGTTGTTTTCTTCTGGATACTGTGGCTGTAAGTGCAGAATGAAGGAGAACTTTCATCTAAGATTCAAATGGCTTCAGGGAACATTTTTAAGAGGCAAATAATTTCATGTATTCTAAAGATGGGTATAAACAGGGCTTTTGTTGTCTTTCTCTCCCTTACAGGAATGAAACTCACAATATGAAACGTCACCTGTCTGTTATTTCCTTTCCTTAAAACCTCATGAAACCACATAGGCTCAGAAGGACACATCCCATTGGTACCTACCCCACTAACCTCTCCTCACCTGTCTAATACTTTGCTGCTTCCTGCCCTTGCACCTCTCAAATGTCATCCTCGCTAGAAAGTGTTACTGATGTCCAAGGTTTTTGCAAGGATTGTTACTTAATTTAAATAAAATATTATTGTATTCCTGTCCACAGATACTCATGGGCCTACGCAGATGTTGCCATCCTGATACTTTACTTAGGAAGAGAATCCTGCAGCTTTCTTTGCTGCCTTGGGTGAGGCTTCGTTTCACTGGTTGCTCTCTCTGGTTGGACAGGACTGAACTGACTTGCATAGTGTACACTGCTATATGGTCCCTCATGCTCCCTTGTCTTTGTTGTAACCAACTGATTAGAAAAATCACAGGTCTCCAAAGCTTGTTAGACAAGGAAAATTCCATTTTATTGGTTCTTGCTAGGGCTAACATGAGATTTCTTGGCCATATTAGTATCACTTGCCTACCTGCAGAGGATGCCAATGCTAGAGGCATAGCCATGGGCTGGTATTTGGGTGGTCACTTGAACAGTAAGATCAATGGGGTTAGACCGGGGCTTAGTCAAATTGTCTCCAGATCAGACAGTGGCAGAAAAGACTAATATTATCTTTGGCTTCACTTTTGGTTGTATAATGTACAGAAGAGAGGTGAGAGTCCTGCTTTACTTTTCAGCAATCGGTATCCTCCCTGGACTATTTATCACATATACTCTAGGGACCACAGAACAACATTGGCCCATTGATGCCATGTCCAGCAGAGAGATATTGAGATATCAAGAAGTGACTTCACACAATACTGCATAAGGATAAACTGAAGGAACTGAAAATTAGTCTGGAGAAGAGAACTCTTTGAGAAGATGCAATGACTGTCTTCAAATACTGGAAGGTTTGAGACTGGAAAAGAAATTGGAATTATTTGGTGTCCTCAAGGGAAGATTGGAGAATTTAATAATCGAATTCTTCTTCCAAATAAGGAGAGTTTCCTAACAAGTAGAAATCTGTAACTCAAGAAGGTCTGAATTAATAGTCATTGAAGGTATTGAAATGGACATATTATTGGAAATTCAAAGGTCAGAGGGTTATGGAGGTCACTAGATGACCTTGGTACACCTGGCTTTGAAATTCCATCATTCTATATTTCTAAGCTAACTTATGTCCTTATGAGCTAAATTCAAATGCCTAAATGAGATAATTTCTCCTAAATGACATCTTTCTTTCTTTCTTCCTTATCTATGTACCAGTACTTACTGGTAACAACATTCCAGCCAGAAATCCTCCAGAAGACGACCCTGAGACTAGGATCTGAGTGCAAGTAGTTTACTTGGCAAGTTCAAGGAACACTGACGAAGTGACACAGGGAGAGAAGGTAGCCAAAAAATAAAACCACGCTCCTTAGCTAGCTACCTGTGGGAAACTGGAGACGCACCTCAGAAGGGAATGTCTGGGTGGCAGTGTAAAACTCAGGCTTCAGGCACTCCATGTAAGAGAACAGAAGTATTTATATACCTGTACTGTAGGTCAGAGGGTGTGGGTTGTTCCAGCATGACATTAATTCCCTGACACTTAGGGCCAGGTGTCGGCTGGAGCTAAGCAGCTCTCCATGGTACTGAAAGAAGGCTCAAGCCCTGATAGGCAGATTCTGGCAAGTGGGAGGTATATACAGTGAAGTCTGATGGATATGGGCTAGGTACTGACAAGTCTTCCATATCTGCTTCCATATCTTTTCTGTGGAAGTCCTAAATTCTAACTTCCAGAATGTACCCCATTCACCCAAATAGTAGCAAATATTAACCTACCTCTCCTAGAACTACGGATTTCCTCATGGTGGTCACTCTGTACTCTTGGTTTATCAAGCCACATTTAGAGTTTTATGACAAAACAGGTACCAGGAATTGGTGTACTGAGGACAGATGCTCAACATAACGAATCAAACAGTCATAGCCTTCAAAGAGTACCTTGTCCTCAACACCATATTTTAAAAATATTCCAATGTTCTTTATTTTTCTTCTAAAACAATGTGTTAAATTAGAGATTAAAAATAAAGATATTGGGCTTCCCTGGTGGCACAGTGTTTGAGAGTCTGCCTGCCGATGCAGGGGACGTGGGTGCATGCCCCGGTCCGGGAAGATCCCACGTGCCGTGGAGCGGCTGGTCCCGTGAGCCATGGCCGCCGAGCCTGCGCGTCCGGAGCCTGTGCTCCGCAACGGGAGAGGCCACAACAGTGAGAGGCCTGCGTACCACAAAAAAAAAAATAAAAATAATATTTTAAACCTTTGTGATACTACACATTAAAGGTCAAAGAAAATAATGATTACTATTTTGGTATATTTCCCTTCTCTCTCTCTCTCATACACACACACATTAACTAAATTTACCTGAGAAAAAAAGTGATTTGAAATTAGTTCCATTAAATCAAGTCAAATAGTTACACATATGGAGCTAATGTATATCTAAGCCCAAGAAAGATATGCAAACTACAAGGAGTACAATTACTCTATTGAGATCAGAATATGACCATAGAGTTTTGTTCAGAATTTTGATTCAAAGGAAACAGATGGTTAATTTCCCATTTTAAAAAATGAATACATTCTTCTGAATGCCTGGTACCTTTGTTAATATATAGTGATTGCCGAGATCACCCCTAGGAGAAAAATGCCAACTGAAGAATAACATGTACATTCTCTTATCTGTATGAGAAAATATAAACAAGCACTTATATACTCACAACTAATCTGATACGGAGACGGTGCTTCTAGAAACACATTTAAATGTTTTTCTTTTACTTTTTATTTTGAAACCCAGAGAAAAGTTGCAAAACAATACAAATGAGCTTTCCCTGACTCACTTGAGAGTAAATTGCCCCAAACCCCAAAATAATTAAAATTATTTTCTAACAAGGACATTCTCCTATATAACATGATAGAACCATAAAAATTAGGGTATTAACTTTGCTATCTTATTAACATTTAATATTTAGACATGCCAAGTTTCACCAGTGCCCTGTTAAACTTTTGCCAGTTGTCCCGACAAATACCCTTCATAGCAAAATTTCCAATCCAGAGTCTTACATTGCATTTATCTGTCATCCCCTCATTAGTCTCCTCTGATCTAGAACAGTTCCTCAGTCTTTTTTTAAACTTTTATGACCATGCTTCTTTTGAAGATTATGGGCCAGTTACATTGAAGAGTTTCCCTCAATTTAGGTTTGTCTGTTTCCCCATTATTAGATTCAGGTGATGCATCTTTGGCACTAATACCACAGTAACAATGCTGTGTTTTCATTGCATTGTCTCAGGTGGCATTGAATTTCAATATATTCCATTACTGGTGACGCTAATTTTGATCACTTGATGAAGGAGGTGTTTCCAAGCTTCTCCACTATAAAGTCATTTTCCCATTATAAATAATAAGTATTGAGGGCGGAGATATTATGAGAGTATGCAAATCTCATTCCTCATCAAAATTTCAATAATCTATTCATATGTTTATGTCACTATGATCTTATAAATCATATTTATTCCATGAGTTTAATCCATTAATTTCATTATTTAATGTGATGTTGAAATTCATCCAGTTTTGGCCAGTGGAAGCCCCTTTAAGCTGGTGTCTGTGTTATTTTTGTATGCCCTCATCATTCTTACATTCTGGCATACTTTCTGGCTTTCATTTTCTAGCCTTGGGATTAGCCTTTTCTCCAAGGAGCTCTGATTCCATATAGTAGAAAGTGATATTTAGAAACCATGATCTGGGCACTAGGTATGCTCTTTGCTATTGGTTGTCAGAGCTCACAGGCTCTTTCAGTGGACAGAGCTAGAAATACATTTATTTACACATAGACACATGTACACAAATCTCACATTTATATCTAATCTCCATTTCTTTCTTCCTATCTATCTATCTAAATCGTAAGTTCATATCAATATCTCATCTTCCAATTCAACACTAGGGTTCATCACAGTTTCTTCCCTATTTGCATTTAAAAAACCCTTATTTGACATTGAGAATCCAGGTTCCCATAATAATTAACATATTACTTATTTATCAGTACTCAACAAGTAAACAATTTATTTTCAGGTCTTCCCATCACTCAGGTGTTTGGCAGAGACCCTGTTCATCATCACATCCTGGGTCCTGCTCTCCCTCCCCACTGCCCTATGTACAAACCCTACTTCTCGCCTTTCTGGACTCTTACACCCACATCAAGTAGCCTCCCTATCCCTGGCACCGATGGCCTCTTGATTTTTCTGTGGCTTTGATAAAGGCACTGTACTGTTGAAAAACCTCTTACTGCCTTAGGATGCCTGTCTTGTTTGGCCCCATCTAACAATTTTAGATAATCATCCCAGAAAGAAAAGGAAGATGGAGAACTAAAGAAGTCTTCATTGTAGTTGCCTCTAAAGAGGGGGATTGAGTTTTCAAAGATGAAAGGGTGCTTTTAATTTTTAGTATTTAGCCTTTCTTATAATTTGATACGTTTAACATGGATGATATATTACTTTTTCAATTTAGAAGATATATGAAAAGAGTTTGATGGGTGAATACATGTAATCTAAATATTTTCACTGATAAACAGTAATCAATTAATTCTGAATACAGAGTTATATCCTTACCTTCTTGCTTTTAAGCTACTATGAATGTTTCAGTTCACTCTCAAATAAAGAAAAAGAGAAAGAAAGAGAGATAAGAAAATCTGCAAACGGTGCCTCTAAGACTTAGTAGTGAAATATCACGGCTTCTAAATCAGTCACTCTTGAGAGGGATGCAATGTCTACTGTAAATCTTAAAGGCCTGTGCAAATACATGGTATTGTTTTTACTCTAAAGGGGAGCTAAACCATCTAGCTCATGTGGTTCTCACCATAATGGTGCAAAGCAGGTAGAGGAGATGATTCAGTTCTCAGGTTTTCAAGACAATTGGGCTCCAGATTCCAAACACGGTTCCTTAGGAATGTCACCTCTCTCGTCTCTGGAGTCGAAGTGGTCTAACCCTACAATGTTACCCTCCTTCTGTTATTACTATTCTGTAAGAAATGTCTCTGTAAATAAGAAACTGCCAATACCAAAAAATAAAGTGCCTAAGAGATATCTGCCATGGAAGAAACAATTTATAAATATTCATATTTTACAGAGCAATCAAGATGTTGATGTTAATATTAAAGCAGTATCTTTAATTGTATTTCAGCAAACGGATGCCAATTAGGAAACAAATTATCTCACAGAAGCATGTCTTGCACACAGTTTTGCCCTGAAGGTAAGCCGAGGGCCATGCCAGCTTCCTGAATTTTAATGCACAAGCGAACACCTCCAAAGTTATTAAAATTAAAAATAAGCATTTAGAGGGCTTTAAATTATGCCAAAAAATAAATGACAGCTACCTGCTTACTGGTAAAGGCAGAATATTTTCTCCCATAGATGGAAAAAGAAAAGCACTTGTAAGATAAAAAAAAGGAGGGCCATTTAGGCTGTTCCTTTAGTGATGGATTTGAGATCCTCACGTCATTTCTGATAAAGCACTCAGAATTGTAAATTGCCATGCAAACCTCATTTGAACTTTCTAAACTCTCTAAAACTCCACATTCTTAAAAATAACAAGATTTTACTTCAAATTTCTCAGTGCATATCTAGAAAAGCTCCGATGGGAAGGTCCAACAGGATAGGAAACGGGCATCAAAAGACAACTGTTCAAAAGGACCCCAGATAGGCTAGGAAATGGTTGATTTTTCATGGTCTCCAGAAACTCTAAGGCATCTAATTCTGGTGTAATGTGTCCCAGATGTTATGGCTCATAGGACAGAGCAGGCTCTGTTCTCTGAGCTCGTGCTGTACAATTCACCTGTATCAGGGAGCCTTCGGGCATCCTAGGAACTAGTCCCCAGTTTGAGCTTTCTCTTCATTGCCATGGTAAATTGTGCACATTCCTGACAGTGCATGGATCATGTTGCAAAGTCAGTGTTTGGCCACAATAGTCTGCCTTACTAGGATGGAGGTATTTCATGGGAATAACTTATTTTCAGAAGCATTTCTGTGTTTTTAGTGGAAGCTAAATTATTCCTCAGTAGAGTGTAGCTCAGATCTTAGCTGGGATCTCTCTGGCTCCTTGGTTTTTATGTAAGGTTATCTGGAACACCATGTCCATGATGTGGGGAAGTCTAAGGCCTCCCCTACCTTGAGGGACGTTCCTTGGAACTTATATTTCCATAGCCCTCCTTGTTTCTGAGTTCATACCTCTGAACATGTTATACAGACCCTGACCTAATACACTAGTTTCAACACATACACAATTCACTTACCTATTTTTCCATGAAGAAAGTAGACCTTACTGAAGTACCATTGTGCTTTGCATACCCAAAATGAATTAAAATCCCATCTTAGACATACCTGTCTTAAAACAGCCTTGCCAAAATCCCAGTCATGGGTTTCCTTACATACTCCTCTGGTCCCTTTCATTTTCTCCTCTCTTTTCCTCTGTCCGCTCTACTCCCAATATCCACACTTGAAAATAACACATTTATTTCTATATCTCGTTCACATTTTTTTCTTTTAGTCTCCACGTTCTTATAATAAGCTTACCTGTAAATCAACCCTGAACACAGTTATCAAGCTATTTTATTTTATCACACAAAGACTGATACCTCACAGCTGGTAAGAACATTTTTTTTAAAGATCTCATCTATCAAGAGAGTTGAGAGACATACATAAAGATCAGTCTATTACAAGGTGGTGGTGAGAGTTCAATGCATTAGAAGAATAAATAGCTGAAATAACCAACTTAGTGTATGGTTTGTATAGCTGGATAAATTCTAGGGTCTGTTTGCCTAGCTCAAATTTATATAATTGTGTAATCATCGCTTATGTGGAGGAAATGCTAATCTGCACGTTGGAAATTAGAAGTCACAGTCCTGTCCTTATCCTGGGATTAACTCATCTCTGAGTTAGGTATTCCACATCCTATAAGGTACTAAAGGCTGCTGCTGAAACCATTAAGCAAGGACTATGCTGGTTATGGTGGAGGCAGATTGAGGGCTGTTCAGGCTAAAATTATGAGATGAAAACAAAGGCTGGAAATTTCTTCCATATACATCTCTCTTCTTCTTTTTCTCTGACCATCCAATCTGTTTATTTCTAAGTACTCTTAAGAGAAACTTTTTTTTTGTTTTGTTGCTAATTAATTATTCTAGAGAGAAAGACTTCTACAGATTCTTGATTCACCTTCAAAACAGCATTCTCATGGTAGTTAACAACCTTTGCAAAACTCTGAGTTTTTAATTTCTCCCTTAAGCAGTGGATCAACCAATACTGTCTCCGGTACATCTGACAAAGTCTTGAGCTAATTTGGAAGTTCAAGACCCGGCTGTGATCAGCTTCTATCCTGATGGTGTTTCCAGCCCAATTTCCAGAGTGGGATTTATGTCGGCTCCCAGTCAGTTTTTAAGGCGCTTGCTTTGTAGCAGCACCTGCATTTAAAATGCATCACTGAAACTAACCCTTCAAGGGCCTTTCAAATTGCTGAAGAAGGGGAATCCAACCTGCTGTGGGATTAAAATCAATGAAGGCCCCAGTTCTTCTATTCTCGTCTGCACACAGACTGGTCAGGACAACCATTCCATGAGCTGTTCAAGCACATTATAAGGAAAGATCCAATGATATGTAACCCCATGCCTCTACTGGTATTTGTTTTAAACTGTGGCCTGTCTGCAACTCATCTGGATTTCATGTCCTTAAACGTGTACTAAGATAGTCGCCAGCTTTACGGACTGTGCCAGCAAGATCTTTGGAAGCTTTAAAATTAGACCTACAATTCCAAGTCTGAGAAGCTGTTTTCCTGATGATAGCCAACTGCCAACTACCCTGTCACACAGGCTCCCTTTGAGGCATAAAACTGAATGTACCAAGACGCTTGCTACTTATATTTAGTTAATTGTGGGTGCAATCAGCCAATTGAGGATACAATTAGACACTGCAATTAGCTGCTGTGGTCCCAATTATTGGAGAGAGGCAAAACGGGAAGCCTAGTCATTGCCCCTTTAAAGATGCAGGTCCGTGCATGAAATCACTGATGAAAGTCATTCAAATTAATAAATCCATGAAGCCAAAGGAAAAAAATGGGAAAATAGCATAAGCGAAAACTTATTTCTAGAACAGTCAGCTAAAAACAGTATTATTTCGCATGCATATGTGTATACATTTTTTATAGTTTACAAATCTGATATCAAAGCCATTTTATTATGGGCTTACTGTACCTATAAGATATCCACCTAATCTAGCTAGCAGAAATTGTGGTGTACAATTTTGAAGTAATGATAGAAAAAAGTCTCTCCCACTTGCATATACCAAGTAACTGAGGTCAAATGTTCCCTCTCTTGCTACAATTCCACAATTATATAAGGCAAAAGGGGGAGGAAAACTAACATTTATTGATCATCTCCTATGTCCCAGGGCCTTCTGTGGACAGGTGACAAGTGATATTACTTGTAATCTTCATAACAACTCCACGTGAGAGACTTTTTTTTTTACAGACGAAGAAACCGAGCCTCAGTAAAATGAATGGTTAGACAGAGCTCAATACCACTGAGAAAGGGCAAGCTGAAATCTCTCTGACCTCAAAGACTTTCCTCAAAATTATGGGACTTCCCTGGTGGTCCAGTGCCTAAGACTCCACACTCCCAATGCAGGGGGCCCGGGTTCGATCCCTGGTAAGGGAACTAGATCCCACATGCATGCTGCAACTAAGACCCAGCACAGTCAAATAAATAAATAAATATTTTTTTCAAAAAAAGACTTCCCTCAAAATTATGATCTTCCAAATGTGTGATTTCTTTCACGTAAGATTAGAATAATACCAAATCTAACACTGGAAGACATAGTTCGAATTGGGGTCTACACTCTCAGAAAATGTCCATCTCCTAGTACATGTTGGCCTGAGACATTTAGAGAAGGATCCCTTTACTTGGTGGGAGATCACATGGATAATGAATTAAACCTTCATAACTGTGATTCTGTTACATACATCCTCATAATTTATATACACAGGACTTCATGTTGTTGTGGTTCCTCAAAATATTTGGGAGAGGGAGGGGAACTGCGTTGATGATTTGCCAGTGAGTTCTTCTGTAGAATTTTAATTTTGAATTATGTCTTTGTTTCAGCATTTAATTAAATCCTATTTTAGAAATTCACCAAAATGGTTAAAAGAGGGCGAAAGATAAATGGTCATATGGAATTCAATGTTTTTTAATTACAGGAATCGGTTCACTTTGTAATATCAGTGTAACCATTCCTTAATGAAATTGAATTATTTCTTTTAAAATTGACTTAATTAATGATTCAATTTATATTAGATGGATTTTACAATCCAATTTTAACTATAATAGCAAAGTTTAGAGTTGCTTAAAAAAGAGACTTTTAAAAACTATTGAAATCTGAACTTCTTTGAAATGGAAGTTTATACGGAAAAAGAAAGATAGGTTTAGTTAAGACATTCAAAATTTTACTATTTTGTTTAAGGAAAAATGCAATAATTTTATATTATAATTAATTTCAGGGCTTTAAAAATCCAATTATTTCCTGAATAAGCTATTAAACTTACTTCCTTATGTAAGATGTGAACTGAACGGCTTAGAGAAGAATGGCTCTACAGTATTTAATAGGCTTTTAGTCTATTAATAAATCCCAACACTTGCAACCTGCCAGGCTCTCAGAACTGCTCACATTAAACCTGCCTTCCATTCTGCCTAAACCTAGGTGGAGGCTATAAAAGTCTGATTCTTTGTGTTTAAGAGCTTGTTCATAATAATGGTTCACTAAATAGTTATAGAGGAGATTAAAGGAGTTAATTCTCTTTCCCAATTTCTCATAGATTCTCCCTAAGGAAGCCCGCATTGGCTGTCCCCTGGCAGTCAGCCTTCCAGAAACTTCAAAGGCTTGGAATATACCTGAAAATCTCCCAGTGGGAATAAAGTAGTGGCAACAAAGCTCATATATTTTTAATGCTCTCACCTTTAGAAAGGTCCTTCGTGTACAAAAAGAAGGTGTATATTTACTCCCTCACCGATATTTGGAAATCAGAATAATTTCCAGAATAAAATTGATTAATTTACCACTTAGCCATCATCCCTGCATTTGCTTCCTATTGCTGCTATAACAATTTCCCAGAAATTTAGTGGCTAAAAGGAACACAGATTTATTCTCTTTACAGTTCTGAAGTTCAGATGTCTAAAATGGCTTGGCAGGGCTCATTCCTTACGGAAGCTTTAGAGAAGAATCAGTTTCTGTGTCTTTTCCTGTTTCTAAAGGCTGCTCACAATCCTTGGATCGCATCCTCATATCACTCCAATCTCTGCTTCCATCATCCCATCTCCTTCCTTGGTTCTGACCCTCTTGTCTGTTTCTTTTTTCTTTTTTTTTTTTCCGGTACGCAAGCCTCTCTCTGTTGTAGCCTCTCCCGTTACGGAGCACAGGCTCCGGATGCGCAGGCTCAGCGGCCATGGCTCACAGGCCCAGCCGCTCCGCGGCATGTGGGATCTTCCTGGACCGGGGCACGAACCCGTGTCCCCTGCATCGGCAGGCAGACTCTCAACCACTGTGCCACCAGGGAAGCCCCTGTCTGTTTCTTATAAGGACCCATGATTTCATTGGGCCCACCCAGATAATCCAGGATAATCTCCTCATCTCCAAATCCTTAATTTATTCACATCTGCAAGTCTATATTGAGAGCTTTCAGGGAGTAGGATGTGGACATCTTAGGGGAGCCATTATTCAGCCCACTTCAATTTCATTTAAAATCCATTTCAGATTATCAACTCTTTCCTTGGGTGGGACAGAGAGGAAGGTGGGAAAACAATGTTCTCAGTTCTTTCCTACCCCTTTTCCCAGCTCCTCCCCTTGTTGTCACATACCTAAGCCTATATGTGCTTGTACTTGTTCACACACACACACACACACACACACTCATATTCATATTCACATACACACACTCACAAAATTCCTAATTCCATCCTGGAAAAGTGACAGTATTTTAAAGACTTGAGTTTCTCTTGAACTAAAAGGGAGCACAGACATACTTGGAAGGAAAAAAAAAGACACTGATAGTGTTTTAACACATCAGCAATTACCCCTCCTCTCTTACACACACCTTCGAAATGATAAAAGATCCAGGAAAAAAAAGGGAGAAAAAAGTGAAAGTAAAATTCCACCCTACCACACATGTAGCTATCGGAAACTCCCCACAAGTCTCTTTTAGTTTATAGGATTAACGTTTTGAAGCCCTAATTTGTGTATTGCCCACTTCCTTCCCCTTTCCCTTCTAATCCCATGTCTTTTGAAAGAAGCTAGAAAAGCCAAGAGCAACTTTGTTTTTTCTATCTCTTACCTTCTACCCAGGAAAGTACTGCCTCCTGAGGTCATTTAGTGGAGACGGTTCTCTTAACTAAAAAGAGTTTATTCAGTAGTAAACTATAGCTACTATATAATTCCTCTTCAGCCCAACATATGTATTGTGGTTCAAGATCCCTCTCCCCTGCCCACTAAAATCCTCCTTTTCTCCTCCTCGAGTCTAGAACCAATGGAGAGACCAACAGACAGGTGGAAGTCAAAACCTAAACTTTGCTTCCAAAAGAGCGATTAGAAAAATGTGGTTTATTTAAAATCTGAGACCAAGTGGGCATGCTACCACTTCACTCCTGAATTAAAGCTTAAAGCCAGACCATAGCAGCTGACTCTGACTGTACGTCCAGCTTATCTTGAATATGAGCAGAGCAGGAGAAAAAAGGGGCTGTGTCGGGGTATGCCTGGTTCCCTCTTCTGAAGTCACCAGTCAGATGAATTATGTAATCTCTTTCCCCAAGCAACAGTGAGTGGTAATTTGGGAGAAGTTGAAATTACTTTCAGCTTCATGGAGAATTAAATGAATATAGCCCTCACTTTGGAAACAATTCAGATTGGGAAAAAAAAATCCCATTCTAACAGGGAACTTTCTTTCCAAAAGGGATGACATGAAGTCTACATTCTCTCAACCAAGTCCTATTAGCAAAAATGTCTTTCAAAGCCAACTATAATGAAACAATTGAAAATTGTTGTACTACCAAGTAGGAAGACAGTGAAAGAAGGCATCTGAAAAGGTGACAGAGTATGGAAATATTGGAAAGATTAACTGGTTTGGCAAAGGGATCTGCATGTTTCAGGTTAGTCAAGAGAACTAAAGAAAAAGAATTTCAGATTGACTAATAGATCCTAGCTGGGCTATAAATTCCTTAAGGGGAGATACCGAGGCTTATTCTCTTTGTGTATCTGACTAATGGCAGAGGACTGAACACATAGTAGGCACTTTATACCTGTCAATTATGTCAAAAGACTATTCAGAGAGCTTTATTTGAAATGAATATTTTACTGAGTCAGAAACAAACAGTTCAGAAACTTCAAACCTAAACTGGTATGAAGTTCAGAGACAGGATGTTACGGGACGGCTTAAGAAGTAAAAATGTGAAAATTGTTTAACCTTTACAGTGTTTTAACAAGGGGGTTTCCAGATGGCAGGGCGCTGGTTAAAAATGATTATCTTACGCCATTCAAGGAAGATGACTTAAGTTTCATTCATGATTATCAGAAGAATTTACAAGGAATAACCTGAAGTTCACTTACACTCATGAAATAAGCTAGACTTAGTTTTGCTTATGGGGTTTAAATGGTTTTGTCTGGTCCAGGGATTTTTCAAGTCTGGGCTCCATTTTATTTTATTTTACCAGTTAACAGATTTTACAGGTCTTGGTTACTGCCTTCCCCCTTGGAGGCCCCAGTTTCCTGTTTTGTTTATAGTATATATTTCCAAAAGCCCTATCATATCTAAGAATTTTCTATTTTAAGTGACTCCTCTCTTTTCCCTCCCTAACCAGACCTGAAACCAATTATTTTTGTCTTCTCCTGGATAGTTTCCTGACACATTTTTTTTTTTAAATGGCTTTAACCTCATTAACAAACTCACAATGAGCCCTTTCATACACTACCTTAATGCCCAAATTTGCTGTGAGTTCCAGGAGGGACAATGCTTCTTAGGGAAACCCCGGGCTGGGTTTCAGGTATTCTTAATCCTGTCTATATGAGAAGCAAGAGTTAGATAATTTCAAAAGCATATGCCTTTAGGTTTCAAGCTGTTAATGTTTGCAAACCAGACAAACACCCTTAATACCACTGCTGGTTTATTGACACAAACTCTTCGCTTCCCACAGCTTGTAATTGAATCTCCCCACTGCTTAATTGGAAATAGAATGACTCCACAACCAGATTTGAAACATCTTCCGAAGCTGGTGGGACTCCCTTTTAAAAATAAAAATTATATCTTTAACTGTGTTAAGCGAAGACTGGTGTTCTGTTGAATATCAGGAAATGAGTGCACCCCAGGACTGTCTGAATACAGGGCGATTAGGGGTATCTTCTGTTTTACAATGTGTGTACACGCGGCCTCCTTCCTCCCCAAAGCATAAAGGCTAAAGTGGGATTAGTTTGTACCTTCCAGAAGTCCTAATGTTTGCACTGTTCTGATCCCTTTAAAACAGGTTTTCTGTTAAACTTGCTCATATCCTTTGACCAGGAATTGCATTCAAACAAATAATTATTAAGCCCTTACTGCAAGCCAGGCACTGATCTAGGCATGAAAGATAAACAGTGCAGAAGAGACAATGAAAAGAAAAAAAAAAAAAGAAGATAAATTATATGTTGTTTACATAATACATGTAAATATATACATATATTCAATTCTATCAAACTATACAGAGAAAATAAATGAATCTTACTATTTTCAATGATTTTTTTAAAATTTCATTTTGCTGTAAGTTTCTGTATACATCTTTATTGTGGCAAAATATACATAATGTAAGATTTACCATTTTAACAAATTTTAAGTGTACTATTCACTGGCCTTAAATACATTCACAATGTTATTCAACCATCACTGCTATCTACTTTATGAAGACTGCCCTTTTGTTTTCTTTTTCTGACATACAGCATTACATTAGTTTTAGGTGTAGAATATAATGATTCAATATTTGTATGTATTGTGAAATAAACTTATATGACCATTCACTGCAGCACTGGTTACAGTAATAATAAATTTGAAACAAATTAAATGATTACAAAAGGAAATGGGTAAAATAAACTATCGTACCTATGGTAAGGTATTATAAAGACAAGAAAGTAATAATTGTAAAGTATATTTAATGCCATGGGAGCACGTAAGTAGAGGAGCATAGTACAACTTAGATATTCTATTTTAAATATATGTTAATATATCAGAGAAAGACGACGCATGATAATAACCAGTGTTCACAGGGCTTATCTATATCCACAAGCGTTTGGATTTTATATAACTTTGCCTCTAATAATTTGTTTTAAATGGTTACTTTGTATTTTTGAAGAAATATTTCTTATGATAGTTAATATTATATTTTAAGATGTGGTGTGCTGCAGGCATCCATCAGCCTTCCCTAGCTGATGGGGGGTTGTGAGGTATAACTGTTACGAGTCTGGACTCCAGAGTCTCTACTTGATTTCCTATCCTGCCTCAGACATTTATGATTGTATAAACTTGGGGAAACTGTTTTAATATGTGTAATCTAACTACTCTATTAGAAAACATTATTATCCCCATTACACAAATAAGGAAAATGGTTGTGGCATTTGTTATTTTCAAAGTTTAGTAGATTGCCTGGCTTTTTTTTTTTTTTTTTTTTTTAAATAATAACAGCTAGGGCTTCCCTGGTGGCGCAGTGGTTGAGAGTCCGCCTGCCGATGCAGGGGACACGGGTTCGTGCCCCGGCCGGGAAGATCCCACATGCCATGGAGCGGCTGGGCCCGTGAGCCATGGCCGCTGAGCCTGCACGTCCGGAGCCTGTGCTCCGCAGTGGGAGAGGCCACAACAGTGAGAGGCCTGCATACCGCAAAAAAAAAAAATAAAATAAATAATAATAATAACAGCTAGCATTTTTTGAGCATTTACTACTTCCTGGTTTCTCGCCTCTCCTCGTTTTGTGTCCTTCCTTACTTCAGAGTCCCCTCCCTCATCTGGTCTCCTTACCTGCACCCTTGGGTTGGGTGCCCTGTCATCATGTCAATGTCAAGTCCCAGATGTTCCACGAGGATCCCACACACTAAGTCTGCAGATGTGGTAGGGTGATGGCAGCCATTCACGCTTTACCAGCTCCTCACCACGGCAGCAGAAATCTAGTACTTCTCGTCTCCATGTGGTTCTCCAACAACCTCTCCCCGACCCCACTCTTTCCTCTGTGCGTGGATTCCAGCTGCAGAGCCTTTCTTTCTCTGAGGCACATCTGCAAAATCATTCGTACCTCACAGCCTTTCCCATTGCTGTGCCTTCTGCTTGAGGTACTCTTCCCCTCGATACCTGATTGACTCATTTCTTCTGTACCCAGGGGTCAGATACAATGTAGCGTCCCTGGGGACGCCTTCCTTGAATGCACTATTCAAAATAGAGGGGGATTTGCATCATTACCCTGTTTTACTTTCATTACAGCTCTAATTGTGAACTTCAATGATGGTATTTATAATATTTGGGGAGGCAGGCACTCTACGTGTCAATCAATGTTTGTTAATTCATCAATTAATCGGGGTTGACACCCCACATGTTGAGGGGATTTTATCACAAAATCCAAAGGAGAGAATACATTGTACCCCTCAGGAATTTGTTCAAACTCTATTCAGTCACACAGTGAAAGGAGAGCTTTTCTGGAAGACTTTTTCTTTATCCAAGCATTTAATAAGCAATCCAGCCAGAGCCCACAGAGGAAATGACTGCCCTTTCCAGGATAGCTTATTTTACATCCTAAGACTGCCCTAAAATGATGAGAATCTCTGCACACTGTGGAACACTTGAGAATGAGCCACTGTGTTTAGTAAAGTAGCGTGTGCAGGATGCTAAGGGGAGACAAATGATTGCCTTCTGTGAGACACACATGTACATTTGCAACCATGATAAGACCTATGATTAGGGGGCACACGTTCCTTTGGGAGCATCAGACTAGGTTAAATCGCCCTATTAAAGAGATGTGGCCAGTCTTCCCTCAGCAAGAGACTACTGGGCTGAGATCTGAAGGGTCAAAAAGAGTTAACTAGGCATGTAGGACGGAAAGAGGCTCCAGCCTTCCAGAGAAGGGATGGCATGTGCACATTTCCTGGGCAGAAGAAATAAGGATATGTAAGCATAGCACTGACCTTAAATCTCAGTAAGAGGGATCCTGCCTTGGGCATCTCCTGGTTTAAGCCTTGAATTTCCCACATCTGAGGAACCCCATAGTCCTGGACTAACCGGAACATTAGGTCATCCTATCTGAGCTTTAGAAGGTTACCACTCTGGTCCCTCTCCAGCTGTACCACTCTCAACATAATATGGTGTCTCCAAAGACAAGGGGACAGGTCCACCTGAAGGCCCCCCCTTCTAGACCTTTTTCTAGGTATGTACCCTCCCCCCAATTCCTTTCCCTAAAGGTCCTAAGCTTGCTTTGACATCTCCTTATGCCTCTTCCTAAGTCTGCTGTTCTGAGGATGGATTACATCACCAGTGTATGCATCCCTTACCCTGAGGGACAGCAAAGCGCAGTTATTTGTGGAAGCTAAGGACAGTGGTTGGAAACACGGGCTGGAGTTTCACATACATTGATGTGAGCTCCTTGTGGTGCAGAATGAAGCCAGAGTCGGGATGTGCAAGGGAACATATGCCTGCTGCCTGGGGACTGGCTTCCCCCACACCACAGTATACAGTACAGCACTCCAAGGGGTCCAAAATCTGTAAATTTGTCCTTAGCCTTTCAGGTCATTATAAAGGTATATCTTTCATAAGATACAGCATACATATGCATTTAGTTTTCTGGTAGCCAACCTTATACCTTTTACATATTCAGACGTGCAGTATGTGACCCTGCATTTGTACCTTTGCACTGGCCTCTACAAATGATATATTTTGTGTAGGGAACAAAAGGATGGAGTAAAATAGTTCAAGATGAACAAAGGAACCGAAAGGATCATAATGCTTTGGTAGTGCTCTATGGTGCTTTAAAGATCTGACTGGATAACTGAAGGACTTGTAACTATCACAGCTGCTTTGACTGGCCCTCTCCGGAAATTGCTTTCTGCTAAAGAGAGCTGTCTCCCCTAAAGGGCAGACCCTCACCCCAATTTAGGACAATTCAAAGGGGTCCTCTGAGATCCCGAGCTCCTTCTGGGGTTGACAGAGACCTTGTGACTGCTTTACAGCTCAACTTCTCACTCTGCCCAATCCAGTTTCCGTGGGTGTGGACCCCAAGATCACTTCCTTCGTGTTCATCTCTGTCTCATAGTCGCTTTCCTGTTAACCAACCAGCCCCAAAATGCTTGTAATTACTATTTTGCTCTTTCCGGGCATTTTCCGTAAATTATTTCATTTAATTCTCCCAATTATCTGATGTAGTAGAGAAATGATGAAGCTGAAAGTTACTCAGTCCATATGGCTGAGTAACTGAAGACCATACATATAACAGGGGAGCAGGAACTTCCACTATTAGTTAGCTTTTGGACCTTTCTCTACCTATGGTAGGCACTCTTTAGAATTTGAAATTATATTTTCATTCACGATTCACTTATTCATCTACTGTTTTTTATGCCAATCAACTGTTGGGGGAGAATTAATCTGGATCTATTCAAGACTGTACTTTGAAAATGTCCATGTAGCTATCATTTCCATAATTTTTATAACAGGAAAGAAAGCAGGACAGGATGCTGACAATACCCAAGACGAAAAAAGAAATGATGTGTTCAAAAGTAGGAAAACACCAATTTATTTTACTAGATCCTGTGCTGAGTCCTGTGATGCAAGTGGTCCCTTGATACCCAAAAGCTGCCGTTTGGTAGAATGTTGGCAGTAAGTGCACGTTGCTCTGGTAAAACAGAAACCCATGGACTCACACAGGTAGCAGACTGATTCTCAGGCTGACATCAGTCCTAAATGAACTTTTTTTTTTTTTTTTTTCTGTTTAGCTTCCAAGCCAAGCAACTGTTACTTTTGTTTTTCCTTTGATGGAGGAAGGAGTGGGGGAAATGTTAGGGTGATAATTTACAGGGATTTTCAATGGGATATAGTATTTGAGATGTGTTTCTATGAATTAGTAGAGGTGAGTGAAGTTTTTTTTAAGTAGCTCCTATGCATAACATGCCTTCTTATTCTTGCCTCTGGGTCCAACCTTAAGATATTCCTTCTTATTGGAAGCATTATTAATCTCATCCTAGTAATTCCAACTCTTCCTAAAGTGGAGTGACGTTAAGCAAATTCTTGAAGGCTATCATCCTTGGTAACTCCCTCTGTGACCACCCTGTTAGGTTAATCATCCTTGCTTTGTAGAGCTTGTACTTTTCTCAAGTCTTTGCAATTAAAGTGCTGAATCCTATTTTTCCCTATTTCATTCTCAAATTGTTACATTTCTCAGAGCCTCAAACTCATCTATAAAATGGGAATACACCCTCCTATCCTAAAGGGCAGCTGTAATTATTTTAATTACTAACGTCCTGGCCATGGTAGAATCTTGTGGAATTTCAACTCTTCTCCTTCTGCACATAATTCAAAACCTTATTTATGGAAATATGCAAGGATGGCCTGGGAAGAAGAGTTTAATCTTTACAATCCAATCTCTTCTCCAGTTTCAACTGGGGAACAGCTAATAACTGATTCAGTTTTGCCAAATGCCTGAATCATGTCCCTGTTTCTCTACAGACAAAAGAGCAGCCTGAGGGATAACACCTGGTTACTAATAGCCTTTTTCTGGGAGCGAGTTAATAAAAGTACAGCCTAATGCTCTTTTTGATGAGGAAGTTTGCATTCTTACTGCCTTAAGGACCTGGCAGTCGGTCCTTAAGATAGAGAGAGAGAGAGACACTAAAAATGAAGAATACAGGTTCATCCAACCAGGTCCTCATCATCCAAGAAAGAAGACTGGGCAAGCTACTCGAAACACCTGGCTCCCTCGTGGCTTCTGAAAACTCCTCACAGGTTCAAGAGGTGCTAGTGAGTTTTCACCGGAGTCTAACACTTTGTCTTAAACCTACTGGCCTTGCAGAGGGCTCAGTCTGCAATTTGATGCAGTCGTGGGTACCCTGGAAAACAGAAGCTTTCGACACCGGAGAGAATGATGTACCATTCAACAAAAGTCCCCTGTCATCTGCTTTGTAACTGGAAATGAGGTGGGGAGCAGTTTCCCAAATACTGTATATTACTGAGCAGATGTATAAGAATCAAAAGGAAAATGGTTGCCAGGGAGACAGGACACTCATGCCAACTCTGTCGCAGACTAATCATAAAATGTCTCCAGGGGGCATTGTATAGCCACAAGCACAGACAGGCACACAGCCAAGCCAGGGATCCAGATGTAGCCCTTGGAACCAGGCACAATTTCGGGGGGTGGCATCTGCCTTCTGCCAAACAGAACGTGTGTGGCCACATCTGTTCACTGCAGAAAGTTCACACACACTAAAAGCAGAGGAAAGGTTGCCATAAAATAACGATTTGGCACCTTGCATGGGGAAGATATTAAACATTAGATAACTCTTCTGTTAACCCTGAGCACATTCTGCACTGCTCTTTCCTAACTCACAACTCACCCATATACTCTCTCTCCGCAGTTTCCATTTCTGTTCATCTGAGAACAATCGTGTTTGCAAGTAGTACCAGAATAATTTACAATCTACCTAAGTGAGTATGACAGCAAAGGAGAAAGAAAGTTGGAATGGACTAGTTTCTCCAATTAATCCCATAAAATACAGCTTTTACTTTACAGCTCTTAAAGAAGACATGATATACATTTGTATCTGAGACCCTGCCATTAAATTACTATCTCCGATAAAAAGAGCGGATGACAACAAGGTATTTTCAAAGTGTTTATGTTCACTTTCATCTTCTCTCACTTGGAATCATGAGATTTTCTGAACAATAAGTTACAATATTTTAACATCCCAAGAACTTTCTTTATGACCAGAGAAAAGTTCAATGAGGCGTAATTTATTTTTATTTATTTATTTATTTTTTTGCTGTACGCGGGCCTCTCACTGCTGTGGCCTCTCCTGTTGCGGAGCACAGGCTCCAGATGCGCAGGCTCAGTGGCCATGGCTCACGGGCCCAGCCGCTCCGCGGCATGTGGGATCTTCCCGGACCGGGGCACGAACCCGTGTCCCCTGCATCGGCAGGCGGACTCTCAACCACTGCGCCACCAGGGAAGCCCAATGAGGCATAATTTAAATGTACACTGTATCCAATCCTGTATATGCGTCTAGCATTTTCACAGTTTACAAGACTTTTTCGCTTACTTTGTGTGTTATTCTTAACCTGTCTCTAGCAGTAGGTTAGAACAGCTGCTATTCATCTTTTCTTTTTTCAGTTGAGGACACTGAGGCCAGAGAAGTTTAAAGATTTCTTCAAAGTCAAGTCAAAGAAGTAATAAGAGAAGGACTTATGATGAGACTATCATATGCATATTGCCGATCATAAATTTTTCGCTCTCTGCGTTAGAAAGACTATCCTTAGATTTTGAGGAGCAATGATCAGAACGTGTTTCTTACCTATATATGAATGACAAGAAATTGGTTGGTTGTGTTGAATTAGAACCTTCCTACTTGTATTAGCTTCCCGTTGCCCCATAATAATTACCACTAATTTAGCAGCTTGAAGCGATGGCCATTTATTCTCTCACAAGTCCTGTGGGTCAGGAGTCTGGGTACAGCCTGGCTAAGCTGAGGCTCATGAGGCAGAGACCAGGGCTGCATTCTGGAGGCTCTGAACATGAACTTCCCTCAAGCTCAGTCAGATTGTTGGAAGCCAGTTCTTTGAAGAAGGTGTAAGTTGAGTTGGAGGATTCCACTTCCTTCCTGGCTGTAAGGTGGGGGCCACCCTCATCTCCTTGTGGCTGACACAGCCCTTTTCACATGCCCCATCCGCATTCAAAGAGCATCTCAAACCCCTCTTAGGCTTCAAATTCCCTTGACTCTTCTTTTGCCTCCCTAGTCTGCCTTTTAAAAGTCTCGTGAGATTAGATCAGGCTCAACTGGATGACCTCCATGTCTTAAGGTTAACTGACTTCAGGCTTTAATTACAGTTGCAAATTCCCTCCCCAGCAGTACCTAGACTGGTGTTTGATTGACTAACCAGGGTCCGAGAATCCTGGATGGAGAGGGACATCTTTAGAATTCTGCCTAACACACTACTCAAAATGTGGTCCTCAGACCAGCGGCATCAGCATCAGCTGGGAACTTGTTAGAAATACAGAATTTCAGGCTTCACCCCAGAGCTTCTGAAACAGCAATTTATCAAGATCTCCAGGAGATTCATATGCATATTAATAAGAAGCACGTGTTTACACTGTCGTTAACTTTTTTCCCCCTTTTTCTTTTTGTAGCAGACACTGAGTTGGCAGCAACCAGAAACAAGCCACTCAGATTTTTTATTCCATCTTGTGTATGTCTCTTCTCTCCCTTTCTGACATGGAGAAAAGGGGTCAGATAAGGCCAAAGGCAACTTTACGGATCATGGCGTGAAAGTGTAAGCAGAGCTGCGTCCTGCTGAGCCGTGGAAGGAAAGGGATTTTTCAGAGCATTCGCAATGGAGCTTCTGATGATTTATTACGTCTTAGCCTTTGGCATTCTTACTGCCACTTCTTTGCTGCTGAGAGAGGACAATCTCGAGAATATTATGGAATCTTTCAGTGTTTGTTTATGGTGCATGGGTGAAATGTTTTGAGACTTTTAATGAAAACAGATCCCTCTGCACAGCAAAGATAACAATTAGAAGACAAAAATCAATTTTGTTTTAGATGGAGGGAATTATACACCATCTGACTGTTACGATATGCTGCATTATTTAGAATGTATCTCACAGGGGTCAGCTTTCCACGAGTGCGTATTGATTTCATGTCCACTTAGCTATAGATAGAAATGGGATCATGAGGAAATCCAAGTGCTGCTGGCCAAGGGTTTTAAACATATGCTCAGCTACCCAGCACTAATCAACATTACTAGGAGTCTGTTGAAACAATGGACTGCACCTCTACTTGGTGCCAGCATGCCCAAAAGATGGCAGCTCCTCAACCCTAGGTATAATGCAGGATGATGTAAAATGGATGTAATGAAAGAATAATGAGATCAAAGTTCTACTGGGACTACTGTAGTTAATGGCAAAATGAACAGCTGCTGAGAAAAAAGGGAAGGTCTAGATAAGGAAGTGTTTGAATTTAGGAGGTGAGTATTTGGGGAGAGGGGCAGAGGGAGGCACTGAATGCAAGAAGAAGCCACAAGACCCTTTTAACAATTCAGAGCCAGAAATATCCAGAAATTCTAGAAATATCTAGAATACATTTTGAAGAAGGGCTATGATTCACATAATACATGCCATGAAGGGTTATATGCTGCATTACCTTTAAACTGCATCATTATTTCTGGTATATAATAGGTATGCTAGGATTGTTTTTCATGCTTCACATGGAGCACGACGTAAAATTTCTTTTTTGATGTCTGATTTTCTCCCTAATGGCAATGTGTCCAACACTGAAATACGAGTGTCTCTCTCATGTTAATAGAACTAATATTAGTGGGCTAATACTATTACATTTAACAAGCGTGTATTGAGTCCCAACTCTTTGCCAGACGCCATGCCAAGTGCTATGAATATAAAAATGAATAAGCCTTTCAAGAAGCTTGCTGTCTGGAGATATAGACAGGCATGCAGACAATTGTAAGATTATATGATGTAAGTACTAACAGGTACATGGAAACTGCTATGTGCGCATAGAAGAGGAATGGCCACATGTGGGAGAAGTAGGTAGAGGGAATGAGTAAGTGTTCAGAGAAGAGAGGACATTTTGATGTGTCTTAAGGATAACAGTAGCTCATCCAACAGAGGTAGAAGAGGGATTCTCTGCAAAGTGAAATTAGTAGGTTAAAAAAAATACAAAAAAATGAGGGTGGGTATTGGTGTGGATGAGTTGTAGCAACTCTACAGATTAAGCAGATGAAATTCCCTGTTTTATAAGAAAGGAGATTTGAAGAAAAAGAAACAGAAAAAATAAGACTAAATGATTGTATTACAATGTCTGATAAATGACTTCATAAATTCTATTATTACGCAACTAGTCCCTCATCGTTTTAGGATTGTACCCCCATCCTGTTGGGCCATAGCAAGCAGTACTGTCCACATTTTCCAGATGCAAAAGTGGAAGCCCACGGAGGTGAAATGACCTGCGCAGGCTTTTAGAGCAAGTCGATGTCAGGGACTCCATTTCTACTATAACCATTGACCTCCTGCAAAATAAAATTCTCCATTCCATTTTTTCCTGGCTGTTGTTTTCTGGTTAATTCTCAAAGTTTCAAACCTAGATGCATGAATTAATAAATGTGGGACAGAGCACAGTGCTTGCTCCTTGCAATCAATTAATTGGCCCCTTTTCTTTTTCTTTGGATGAAACTACATTGGTGTCACTCTCAAGTAAACTCTCCGCTTGTTAAGCTGTGACACCATCAACACCTCTGCTCTATTCTCCTCGCCCATTGACCAACCCCCTTCAACTACAGCTCTACATCAACCATCCTTAGAAATGCCTTCACCAGCTTTTTGTTCTAAAATCTATAATGGTTTATTAATAATAATAATTAACGTTTATGAGAACTTAATGTGTGGTAACCTCCAGGCTAACCATTTTGCATATATTATCTTCTTTAATATTTAAAACCACCCCTCCGAGGTAGGCACTCTTATCATCTCTCTTTTTAGGTAATGGAGTAAAAGCCATGAGTGACAAGGTCAGGTTTACTTACACAATATGAAAAGCAGGGTCCTGATTCATACCGGTCTGTCTGTAACACACATGCGCTTAACCCCTAAGCTTATGCTGCCTCTGGAAGCAAGCCAGTAGCCAAAAAGGTAAAAATAAGAAATATTTATTAAATACGCAGAGTAGATGTGCCACAGGTGAGGAGTTATAAACTTTCTCTTTCTTGATTTTAATCTAGGCGAGTGAAGACAGAAGTATATCTGTTGAAAATTAATCTTTTGCATTTTGAGAAAACAGTAGAACATTTTCAGAAGGAAACAATTTCTTCTTTTTCTCTATTTTTTCTTTCTTTTCTTTTTCCTTTCTTCTTCTTCTTCTTCTTTTTTTTTTTTTTTTTTGCGGTACGCGGGCCTCTCACTGTTGTGGCCTCTCCCGTTGCGGAGCACAGGCTCCAGACGCGCAGGCTCAGCGGCCATGGCTCACGGGCCTAGTCGCTCCGCAGCATGTGGGATCTTCCCGTACCAGGGCATGAACCCGTGTCCCCTGCATCGGCAGGCAGACTCTCAACCACTGCGCCACCAGGGGAGCCCCCTTTTTTTTTTTTAATTTAGAATCTCAGAATCAATTGTTTGCTTTCCTTGGCTAGAGTCATTTTAGGGAATGGGTATCGTCATCTCCATTAACAGTAGCAAATATGATCATTAGGCTTCAAATTGCCCTTACACACTTGGTCATTTCCTAGTGCAGTTGGATTAAACTTGTTTATTACATTGCAAAATGGAATGTATTAAGTTTGCTCAAGTTCATCTCTGGAGTTTACATCAGAGTGCTGTGACTATACAGTATTTGGACTGAAGCTAAAATTGACATTTTCTTAGAATATAAAAAGATTAAACTACTTCCCAAAATAAACAAAGACTAAGAAAATCCCAATCAGCTTAAAAGTCTGAAAACAAACCTTTGACGTCATAAGCAGAATTGATTATATGTGCAGGAGCTCCCATGTCCGATTCATAGCCACAGCAAGAGCTGCCCAATTATAAAATTTATTGCCCGAATCTATCAGCCAGAAGTCCTTGGAAATGTTCACAGCTGGTAGATAGTCAACAATAAGGACCCGAGAGTTACTTACAGTAGATACAAGGAGGTGACTTCTTGCTATAGCAATCATCAGATCCTGTTTGGCCATTTCTTACCTCTCCCAATCTTTTTTTTTTTTTAATTAATTACTTTATTTTTGGCTGTGTTGGGTGTTCGTTGTTGCACGGGCTCTCTCTAGTTGCGGTGAGCGGGGGCTACTCTTTGTTGTGGTGTGCCAGCTTCTCATTGCCGTGGCTTCTCCTGTTGCAGAGCATGGGCTCTAGGAGCACGGGCTTCAGTAGTTGTGGCACGTGGGCTCAGTAGTTGTGGCGCATGTGGCGCACGGGCTTAGTTGCTCCGTGGCATGTGAGATCTTCCCCAACCAGGGATCGAACTCATGTCCCCCCAATTGGCAGGTGGATTCTTAACCACTGCGCCACCAGGGAAGTCCCATGACCTCTCCCAATCCTGATTTTATATGTAAATTGAAAATTCCACCAATTACAATTTTCTTCTATAATAGTATGCTATGGTGTAATGGCTCTCAGATGCTAGTTGTTCAAATGCAGATTCCTGGGTCCCGTCTCAGAGTTTCTATAGTTCTGGAGATGGGGCCCCCAGGTAGAGATATTACATGAATGACACTCCCTGAGTATATGCAAATGAATTCCTCACTAGGAATCTACATCCACAGGTGAGTCTGCTACAGCTGATCCATGGACTACAGTTTGAGAAACTTACATGGAGAAAAGAATAACGGCCTTGTAGTCAAAATGACTTGGGTTTGAATCCTGGGTTCTGCCATCAACGACTCCAGAACTCGAGAAAGTCTCTTAATCCCTGGCAGTCCCAATTTCTTCATTTAAAACCAGATATTAGAACATTTACCTGGCAGGGTTGTTTAGAAGATGGAAGTTAATGTATGTTTATCACTTTGTGTTGTGCCTATACAGTTGGCTCTCCGTATCCATGGTTTAGCATCTGCGGATGGGGAGGGCTGCCTGTCTTCACTGTACTACACCATCGGATACAAGGGACCTGAGCATCCGTGGATCTTGGTACCCATGGGGGCTCCCGAAACCAATCCCTCATGGACACAGAGGGACAGCTCGGTAAGTACTCAATAAAACAGTCCATTTAAAATGTTTTTAGGGTAAAAAAGTGAAAAATGAGGATGGTGACAAAAACAGCCGAATTATACAGTTCACAGTAACACACTCTCTTCTAAGACAAAAGAATGCACCCCCCATCTCAACTGACTATCTTCTCACCCCAAACACACACATACACATACATAAACATGCTTATAAACTATGTTTTAGTATCTAACAGACCATAGATTCCTCACTCTGTTGGAAATACAGACACCTTTCTAACAAGTTCCAATTTCATGAACACCCACATAATATTTGTTAAAACTTAGCATTCACTAGCTGAGAAGTGTTAACATGTTTATGGACTGCTGGATCCCTTTTATAAGTCTACATCCACCTCTGCACATGCTACTCGCACCCTTTCTATCCCTGACAAAGGGGTCTACAACTCAGGTTGTGAATCTGTAACCTAATATACCTTATAAAAATTTTTTTAAAAACACGTTAAATGGAGGTTTTGACAAAAGAAATTCAGGACCATTTCTCCACTTTATGATTTTTAAAGTCAGAGTTAATTACCATGACTAATTCAACTTAATTGATTTCAGTTTAATACAACAAATATTAAGAGCTGTCTATACGCCAAAATCAATGCTAGTGGCCTGTATATGCCAGAGGGAATAAAAAAACATAGCCCCTGCTCTTTTTGAGCAAACAACCTAGAAGGGGATACTGTATTAAGAATATTTTAGCAAACACACATAATTAAATATACACACCATCATTGTGGCAAATTAACACAGGATTTCAGGAGTGTATAAGTCAGAAAGAACATATGCACTTTGAGAATGTCAGAAAGTAGGGCCCTTTAGGAAGTGACAAGATGAAGAGTTAGGGACCCCCTAAGAATTTTGTTATTTGGAAAGCAGATTTCACAGTAACCACTGAAAGTTCCTTCTTTTGTCATGAGTTAAGGGCAAAGACCATGCCATGCAAATATTTCTGATTTTGTTTTTAATCTCTACTGCAGGTTTATCATCCCAACTTCAGAAACAAGGTGGAGGAAAGGAAAAGAGAATGTTTATTTCTCTTGTTTGGACACTGTAAGTCTATATAGTTCTCTTCCTTAAAAAAAAAGTCAAACACAATGAAATGGGGATATTTTAAAAAATGATTTTCATACTTAGTAAGAAAATTCTATCTGGAGTGTCATCCAGGTATATACCTTAAAGTGACAGTGGCCTAAACACGCATCACCAAGTTCAATTCAACTATAGTTATCCAATGACATGAATGGCATACCTTAATGGAGGAAAATCAGAGAAATCTTAAATAGTAAGCAATCTGATACCATGTGTGCTCTTTTCCTCCAGTTTAACTTAAGACCTTTGAAATCTATGCTGCTGCATATCAATGAAGAATTTCTGACATTTTAAAACTGTAGACTATAATTTATCCTGTTATCTTTTGCTATTTAGAAATTGAAGATCACACTTTTGAGCTTGAGTATGCATAAGTCTTAATTCATTTCAAGCATCTACAGAGCCCACATTCCTTATGGAGGGACACAAGTTCTATCATGATGCAACCCAAACCCTAACTGCTTATAACTTCTCCTGCATCTTTTTTTTACCCTAGACACACACGTGAGCACGCATACAAGAACACGCTGCTACTGTGCCATCGTTTGCAGCTTTCTAAATACGACGTGACCTTCCACATTTCTGAGACTTTGGACATGACATTTCCTGTGCCTGCAATGCCATTTCCCATCCTTTACTGGCTCAGAGAATTCAGATTTAGATTCAAAACCTAGCTTAGATTGTCACTCCTATAGTAACCATCCCTTCTCTGCACTGGATTTACAGGATTAATAACAGCCTCCTCTATGTTAGTTCTATACTAAATCCACACTCCTGTTGTTCTGTTAAACTATGGTTCTGTCTTGTCTACTCAGGGCTGGCTTCATGGCGGTATGACCAGTCACTCATCACCACCTCCAGAAGGGTTTATGCGTGGGGAAATAATACTCTATAGTTGCCATTTTCAAATATTTTAATTTTTTCCTTTTAATTTGTTCTTTGTAAAATGGTCCATGAAGCTTGTGCCTGGGGCTTGGAGCTTTGGTTCGCAAGTGGTCCCACCTTCCACAGCCTCCCGGGAATAGATTCTCAGCTGTCCATTCCCTCAACCCCTGGGACCCCAGCCTGGCCAGCTTCACTCCCTAACCCTGCCGTCCGCTGCTGCCTCCCTCCACTCCCTGCAAGGGTGGAAAAGGTTGGGTGCACATACCCCAGAGCCTATTGGGAAGGCATGGAGGCAACCACCCGACACTGAGCTGACAGCACCCCAGAGTATCTGGCAGGTGACAGGCCAGAAAAAAAAAAAAAAGCTGCTTCTCGGTGGGAGTGAGCCTCTGTTACCTGTATCCGGGTACCTAGCATTGCTGGCACACAGGTTTAAAGATCCTCGGGGAGCTTGCCCATCTGCCATGCATTGGGTGATGGGCTCCTGAGAAAGGGGAGATACTTACCTCAATTTCCCAGACCCTATCCCTGGCTCGGACATTGGGATAGGTCTAGAGAACCTATCTGTGACGGTCCTCACTTGCTCCAGAGCACCCTCCTGCTACGGAATGGAGCTCTCCCTCCTGTCCAGGGAGCCATTCCCTTCCTCCTTCCAAGCTTTGGGAATCTGGTTTGCTTTTGTCTTTTCTGGCAAGTTCAAGGTACCCTTCAGGGGTGAGCCATGTAATAAAAGTATGTAATTTTTGTGATCCTGCAGAAGGGTTACATGCTCTGATATGCACTTAAAACTGTCACTGCACAATATAAAAATGAATTGGAAAATTAATGCTCATAATTTAAGGTTTTAATATTTCTTTACTTAGAAAGGCATTTGCTAGCAAATTAAAAAAAAAAAAAAGACGAGTTGAGACGGAGAGACCGTGGAAAACAAGGAAAATGTTTCTGTGTACATTTAATTGCGTTTGTTCCTGCGTTTTGAACAAAGGATCCCATATTTTCATCTTTCACTGGGACCTACAAATTTTGTAGCCAGTCCTGTTCCTACCTGAAACTGACTTCCTTAAGAATGCAGCCCAGGCTTTTTCATTTGGCTCTTCTGTTTCTACCATAGTATCTGGCATTTGTCAGGTATTCAAAAATGCTTTTTGAGATAATTTATATTAATTTAATTTGATTTATGCTATACATGTGTGTATGTATCTGTATAATACCTGAGTATCTACATATTTCTGTTCATACATTTATATACTGTAAATTAGTATAAATATATACCATGACTATATAATGATATATGCAGCAGATAGGTATAAAATATTTAGAAAACTGATTTTTAAACATTTTTATCTTTCAGTTATCATTCTGTATTAAGAGACTACTGCTGGGCCTCCCTGGTGGTGCAGTGGTTAAGAATCCACCTGCCAATGCAGGGGACACGGGTTTGAGCCCTGGTCTGGGAAGATCCCACATGACGTGAAACAGCAAAGCCTGTGTGTCACAACTACTGAGCCTGCACTCTAGAGCTCACGAGCCACAACTACTGAGCCCACGTGCCACAACTACTGAAGCCCGCGCACCTAGAGCCCATGCTCCGCAACAAGAGAAGCCACCTCAATGAGAAGTCCACGCACCGCAACAAAGAGTAGCCCCCGCTCGCCACAACTACAGAAATCCCGCATGCAGCAATGAAGACCCAACGCAGCCAAAAATAAATAAATTAAATTAAATTAAAAAAAGATAAAAAGAGACTACTGCTTCAATCTCTCTGAATTTAAAAGGTCATTAATCCAAATGCTAATTTACTCAATACTATATTTAAAAAGCTATAAAAACTAAATTAATATCAGGTAAGCAGATTTACTGCACTATAAGCTTTTCAGAATGTGCCTAGTGTCAGCACATTTCTATGAGGAATGAGTCCTGTTTACACCAAACAGAACTCACTTATGAAAATCTTGGACTGACTGTTCCTCATTGTTTATACTTTGATTCACTGTGAAAGCTCAGATGAATATAAATACTCTTACAATTTTTGGTTTGTCTACTTTCCAAGTGCTTATCATTTTTTAAACACCTGTGGCTAAATGTAGACAAAAAAGAATTTGGTATAAGCAGATGTCTTTTAATATGAATTTTTCGAGAACATTAGGTTCTAAGTAGCTTATTTTTTCTGCAAGCAACACATTCATTTATTTAAGAAGTAGGAACTATGTTTAATGGTGCATGTGTATAGACACACAAACTTACACAAGTAGACACACATACAGGTAGTCACCTACACACACACTAATCACACATACAGACACACATACACAAAAGCATATATGTACACAGAGACACACAGATATCTACACAGGCACATACATACATACAGATTAACAGATACACACATATTGGCAGGTACACACACACTGATGCAAACATATACACACACACAGGCAGACACACATATGTCTATATACAGACCCAAGCCCACACATGCAGATGCATATGCACACAAATACACATCCATATGCATGGACACAGCTCATACACATAAACTCATATGTATACAAACACACAGGGACACGTACATATACTCACAGATACAGACATATATACAGACAAACTCATGGACATGAAGACACACACTTACACACACACAGACTTGAACCTCTTCTGACATTTCCCTTGGGAGCTGAACAGAATTGTTTGGAATTAAAGGATAAAAGTTGATGGGATGCTTTAACAAAGAGAGGGATACAAAAGAAAAAGAAGGAAAGAAAGACAAAAGAAAAGATACAAAATCATTACCTATACAAAATCTGCACACAAAAAAAGCTACCACCATTTTCTCTCTGATAATTAAGTAACCTTAGTTAAGCATTCAATAAATGTTTCCTGTGTATCTATGTGGCAGGTCCTCTCTAAGTGCCAAAGTCCACATGAAGCATATATCACATTGACATGGATGAGTACATGAGCCTTGTTTTATTCTCCTAATACACTGTAAATTCATTGCACAATTACAGAAATAACATGGTGTATGATCAAAGTTCAGAAGAGGTACTAATAACTTTAAGGAAGTCAAGATATGCCCCATAAGGGCTTCCCTGGTGGCACAGTGGTTGAAAGTCTGCCTGCTGACGCAAGGGACACGGGTTCGTGCCCTGGTCTGGGAAGATCCCACATGCCACGGAGCGGCTAGGCCCGTGAGCCATGGCCGCTGAGCCTGCGTGTCCGGGGCCTGTGCTCCACAACGGCAGAGGCCACAGCAGTGAGAGGCCCGTGTACCACAAAAAAAAAAAAAAAAAAAAAAAAAGATATGCCCCATAAGAAAGCTGGCCAGCCACATGTAAATCAATGAAGTTAGAATACACCCTCACACCATACACAAAAATAAACTCAAAGTGGCTTAAAGACTTAAATATAAGACATGACATCATAAAACTCCTAGAAGAGAACATAGGCAAACATTCTCTGACATAAATTGTAGCAATACTTTCTTAGTTCAGTCTCCCAAAGCAACAGAAATAAAAGCAAAAATAAACAATTGGGACCTAATCAA